>NC_041391.1:664049228-664065619 GCF_002162155.2 Triticum dicoccoides | reverse complement strand
CGCCGCCGGCGTAGGCCACCGGGCCTGGCTAGCGTGATGCCGGCGGCGGCGGCCCTGTTCTCTTCCTCCCCGTGCGGCGCTGTAGCTCGGGCGTTGGCGCCGGCGGCGGTGCACCCAGGTCGGCTTCGGATCCGGTGGCGGCTCGTCTTCGCAGGCGGCGCAGCTCCGGGTGGCATGGTGGCGGTGGCGTGGCTGCTTGGCTGCGGGGCGGCGCGGTGGCTGGCGGCGGCGCCCTTCCGGCCCAGATCTGGGCCCTTTTGGGCCCCATCTGGGTCTGGGTGGGCCTGGCGTGTGCTTTCCGGCGTCATCTCCGGCGGACGGAGGTGTGGCTTGGGCTGGGGGTGGCGGAGACGGTGGCGCGTGTACTGCAGCGCAGCGACGGGAGCTTCACGAGCCCGCTTCGGGCTCGGCCGGGCAGGGGTGCCTGGTTTGCTCCTGAACTACGTCCGGTCGGTCACCGCCGAGGGTGGTGGAGGTTGTCCCCTCCCACGTGGCCGCTGACCCTGCTGCTCCTCGTTTTCGGCTGGTTCCTCTCGATCCCGCCGGTCTCGCTTCGCTTGTCACGGTGAGACGGCGATGGTGACTGCGTGTCCGTGGTGGCGCATATTGGTGGACGGCAAGTATGGTGGAGCGCGATGGATCGTCTGGGGTCGTGGTTGGTAGGAGGTTGGGAGAAATCCTTGTCTTGTTCGGCACCGACGCGGTGACGCCCGTGGGCATCGCCGTGCCTTCCTGAAGGGCGTCGGATATCCCCCTTCCTCCCACGGCCCTTCGCGTACCGGGGGAAACCCTAGGCCATGTCCGGTAGCAGCGTCGTTGTCGTCGCGTTCCTTCTTGAAGGTGTTACTTGGTATGCGGCGTTTCATGGTGCTAGGAGCGTGGTGGAACTCTCCGGCGGGCGCAGCGGTGGCGAGTCATCTTCGTTTTTGTTGATCCGCCGTTGTCGGCATTTTTTTCCTTTTGTGTTTTCTCTTTTTTTCTTTTGGGCGTGTCTGTGCTGCTTCCGCCCCAGCACCTATCGTGGGTTGTATCGATGTTGTTACTTTGTAATACAAAGCGGGAGGAAACCCTTTTTCGGTAAACCTGTACGGTTCAAGTCACATACGCCGGATGAATCCATGACGAATTATTTACTGTGCTCTCTCGCCGTGTATTTAGCCCGATACAAGTTTTGATAACACTACTATAGTTCTTTTCATCCAAGCAAGAAGGAGAAGAAGACATCACTAGTAGTTCTTGAAGCCAACATTTTCGTGGCTTACGTTATTCGTACACGGATGGCGGTAAAAGAACTCTCACCCGCGTTCTAGAGCCTCTCCAGGCGCCGTGAATGGAAAACCTGCAAGTGGATAAATATGCGCCATGTGTTTCTTTTTTCAGGTTAACAAAAGATACTCCAGAAGAACCAGAGATAAATACAGTAGATGTCATCACATACGAAACACCATACCCTTTGTCCCTTTTTTCCAACAAAAAAGAAGACCAATTTCTTGGTACTGCAAAAGTTCTCGCCAGGATACAACACATGAGCTCGTTGCTAATGCCAGCAATCACTTGCACACGCATAAAAACTTCACCATTTGGCCGACAGAAGACTCGTGCCCAGCCTCCCCTGCTAGCTCTCTGTAACCACAACATTTTTGCATCCACTATTCCAAGCAATACATTCAACATTCTATCCACTATTCATATTCACTCGCTCGCTGCCTTTGCTGCGCTCTTGTCCTCTTCCCACTCTGCCCGCGCCTTCATCTTCAGGTTCACAGAGCCAGTGGAAGCTGTTCAGCTCAGCTCAGCTCAGCTCAGCTAGCTAGCTCGTAGCAGCATCTAGGCACGGCTATATATCACCTTATCCTCTCTCTAGCGCACCTCTCTCGCTCGCTCGCTCCCTCGCTATCTCCTCTCCTCCCCTTCACCACCTCGCAGCAGCAGCAGCTCCGCAATGCCCAGAGCACGGTAGCCCCAGCCGTGCCTTGAGATTCTCATTCCGTTGCGAATTCGGGATAGAATTTGCCAGCGAGCGAGCGAGGTTTGTGGAAGCAGCAGCAGCAAGCTAGCGTTGCGAGGGCCGGCCGGGCGGCATGGCGCCCAAGGCGGGGAAGGCCAAGCCCAAGGCCAAGGGCGACAAGAAGAAAAAGGAGGAGAAAGGTACCACCTGCTTCCAACTCATTTCTCCTACCTCCCAGGATTTCCATGCAAGTTCAGAAACCTTTGCTGAATGAACTCCGAGTTCATAAGAGATGATGAAATTCTGCCGAATCTCAATCTGTTCCGAATTCGTGTGGTTAGCAGTTTATTACTCGCTCTTGTTTGTGACTTAATGAATGGTGCGAACTGATGATGCAGTTCTGCCGACGGTGCTGGACGTGACCGTGGAGGCGCCAGACTACACCCACCTCACGCTCAAGGTGAGAAGACCGACCGCCCCGCCCCGCCTGGCTAAGCTTATCTTCTTCCTTCCCCACGAGGTTTTACGTGGGGAGAGCTCCATCAGTTACGGCCCACGCGATATACACACCTTTGGCATTTTCTTATCTTCCTCTTGCGCCTGCGGTCGTGCATTCCTGCCGTTTGTCCTTCTTCTGCTATGCACAACGAGCTCGCGTGCTTAGAATTCACGCTCGTATTTACACGTCCACACGATAAAAACCACGAAAGATTTGAATCCGGGGCACAAACTGTGCCAAATTCTCTGTAAAAAGGGACTCCTAAATTTCGAAACAAAATGGTCCATAAAACAACATCCGTGCCATGCATGCCGGGTGAAACACCGTACAATTGGAGCAAGAGGGTAGAGGCCCAAGTGGCTTCCGAAATATTTTGCTTAGTTTTTGACCCAGTTCACTAAAATTAACCGAGCAACTCTCTCCTGCTTAATCGATTGACGAGACAAATTTTTCCCTCGGTTTTAAAAAGATTGACCACGGAGTAATAAGCTAAAGAGAAATGAGTACTGTAACAGCAACTGATGAGCAACCAATGCATATGCACCTTCTTGAACTTTCAGGGCATATCGACGGACAGGATCCTCGACGTGCGGAAGCTCCTGGCCGTCCACGTGGACACCTGCCACATCACCAGCTTCTCCCTCTCCCACGAGGTACACGTCACAGCCCCAAGCGGCTGAAAACTGCTTCAAGGTTCGTGTCAGCTGACATGCTGTACTTGTTACGTGGGCACAAATGCAGGTCCGCGGGCCCCAGCTCAAGGACACGGTGGAAATCGCCTCCCTGAAGCCCTGCCACCTCAGCATCGTCGAAGGTAAGGACGAACCCGCGAATAGCGCGTAAGTCGAGGGCCAAACCGCAAAACCGCGCGCTGACACGCTCCGTGTCTCGCAATGGCGCCGCAGAGAAGTACACGGAGGAGCTCGCCGTCGCGCACGTGCGCCGGCTGCTCGACGTCGTCGCCTGCACTACCGCGTTCGGGGTCAAGAAGCCCGAGCAGAAGCCCGCGCCCGCCACCGATGCGGCCGCCGAGGCCGCCAAGCCAGGCTCGCCCGGCGCCGTGGTCGCCGGCGGCGGCGGCGGCGGCGAGGAGCCCATGTACCCGCCGCCCAAGCTGGGGGAGTTCTACGACTTCTTCTCCTTCTCCCACCTCTCGCCGCCGATCCAGTGTAAGTGCCAGTGCTAGTCATTTTTTTTCTTCTTCTCTCTGTATTTTTCTAGCACATTTGGTACATACGTAAATGAGTAAGTAGGTTCGAGTTGCATTTGGAGAGGAAATTCTGGTAGGGTTTTCCAATAATATGATTGTGATCCATTGCAGACATCAGAAGGTCGACGCGCCCGTTCGTCGATGACAAGAGAGAGGAGGACTTCTTCCAGATCGATGTAAGGTTCCTACTGAATATTGTTACTGATTCGATGATAATGTAGAACAGTGACAACTAATAATAGCTACTGTCTACTCCTATGTCAATTGTATTGAATGTACCAGTAGACTTAGCTCGTCATATGAAAATTGTAGCCATGAGTAATTCAGTGTTGTCAGTATCACTGTAATGTCTAATGGTGCCGAGGTTTTCAGTGTAGCTGTATAGTATCAGTTGCAGTTATAGTTCGCTACCTTCTATGTTCTTGAAAAAAAAAACCGTTCGCTGACTTCGCTCGAGTTTGGGTGCCGGTACTCAGGTGAGGGTTTGTAACGGGAAGCCAGTGACGATCGTGGCATCCCGAGCTGGATTCTATCCGTCAGGGAAGCGAGCACTCATTAACCACTCCCTTGTTGGGTTGT
The DNA here is from genome assembly GCF_002162155.2 of Triticum dicoccoides. Classification (NCBI taxonomy): domain Eukaryota; kingdom Viridiplantae; phylum Streptophyta; class Magnoliopsida; order Poales; family Poaceae; genus Triticum; species Triticum dicoccoides. The sequence continues at coordinate 664,061,383 of NC_041391.1, read as the reverse complement.
TGCAGCAGACGAACCGTGGATTTGAGGCAGTAAGTAAAATATTGAGCTTGTTTAGTTTATTTCTTATCAATGGTTGATCATTAATATGGAAAATGTGTTCCAAATCTGCAGGCTTACAAGGCTCTTATGAAGGCTTTTGTTGAGCACAACAAGGTGAGATTCACTAATGCTTGGTTTCTAACCAAAAACAAAATGTAATCAGATGTGCTTCAACCTCGTTACACTTTCAGAATCTGAACCAATATTTTTGGGCAAGTGGGGGCGTATGCTAGTTTGCATCTAAAATAGAATTCACAACTGCAATTTGGAAGTTTGAAGTTTGCTCTTTAATTCTCTTTCTTTCCAGTTTGGAAATCTTCCATACGGGTTCCGGTCAAACACTTGGGTCGTTCCCCCTGTTGTTGCGGATTCGCCATCAGTGTTCCCACCCCTTCCAACAGAAGATGAAACTTGGGGTGGCAATGGGGGTGGCCTGGGAAGAGATGGGAAACATGACCATAGACCGTGGGTGAAAGAATTTGCCATCCTTGCTGCAATGCCTTGTAAAACAGCTGAGGAGAGGCAAGTCCGAGACAGGAAGGCATTCCTACTCCATAGCTTGTTTGTAGATGTTGGTGTCCTTAAAGCTATTGCAGCTATCCAGAATTTGATCCCCGGTGACAAGAGTTCACATGAAAAAACAAATGGCACAGCAAGTTCAGTTCCGCACACACAACAAATTGGGGATATGAAAATAACCATAACAAAAGACAAAGCAGATGCAAGTTCTAAGTCAGATGTTAAGTTAGATGGAAGTCAGGCTCCAGGAGTATCTTTTGATGAGCTTGCTAAGAGGAACCTGCTGAAGGGAATCACTGCTGATGAGAGTGCAACAGTACATGTAAGATCTTTTCTTCGATACAGACGATTACAAGATGCTTATATTTATTTTTTCTGTTAACTAAGAAGTATTTCAACTGGTTTACAGGATACTGCTACTCTTGGTGTGGTTGTTGTGAAGCATTGTGGATATACAGCTGTTGTCCAAGTTCCATTGGATGCTCAACTGACAACCGTTGTTCCAGCGCAGCAGGACATTCACATTGAAGACCAGCCGGAGGGAGGTAGCAATGCTCTCAACGTCAACAGGTTAGTACTGGGAACATTTACATGATGTACGGTTATTTTCTTGTCATGAGTTCACCCAAAACCATTCAAGTCATTTACTTCAGCTCCCGTGCACTTGGTCCTTTTCTATTTTATTTTTCTCCCACTGTATTGGTTAGATAAAACCAGCAATGACCGCTTTTCCCTTTGTCAGCTTAAGGATGCTGCTTCAGAAGTCATGTGTTCAGTCACCTGGAGCAGTTCAGCGGTTGCAGAGTTCTGATCCTGAAGAAAACGAGACTACCACAAATTTTGTCCGGAAAATAATTACAGATAGCATGCAGAATCTTGAAGCTGAGGCTCCAAGAGAAACAAGACCAATCAGATGGGAGCTTGGTGCTTGCTGGGTACAGCATCTACAGAATCAAACTTCTGAGAAGGCCGATGGTAAGAAAAGCGACGAGACTAAGGATGTTCCTACAGTAAAAGGCCTGGGAAAACAATTTGGTCAGCTTAAGGAGATCAAGAAGAAGTCAGATGACAAGAGTGGAAAGAGTGCATCCACAAAAGATAGTACTTCGCTAAATACAAACGATGCACATTCAGACAACACTGCCAGCACAAAGGAGGATAAAGAGGCTATTCTGCAGAAAGCGCTAACAGAAGCTGCTTTCCAAAGACTAAAAGAATCTGAGACTGGACTTCATGCTAAGGTTTTTCCCTCATCATGTTGGCATTGGAGTTTCCTTAAATGTTTTCAGGCGAAATGAACTAATTTTGTACTAGATCCCACTTCTCCAAACAACAGCACACCAAGTAGATGTCCAAACGAAAATTTACATTAGTCCATGGGTGGCCTTGCTGTGACTCAACTATCATTGTAGTTAGTTTGTTCATAAATTATGTTTCTATAAGGACGCCTAGCCCCTCATCAGTTAGTGAAGAATTTGCCCATTTGTTGATTGTTGTGTTGCTACAGGAAACAGACTGATATGGTACTCTGTCGGTGGCGTTTATGTCTCTCAACATGCTCTTCCCATTCTTTAACGTTACAGAATGCTTTACGATCAGATGTTTTTTTCTGTGCAGTCCCCCGATGAATTGATTGAGATGGCATACAAATATTATGATGATACTGCCCTGCCAAAATTGGTAATATACTGTACTCATGTAGCAGCTACAATAACGTATTCCGGGTGGCACATTATTTTGACTGTCAACCTTATCCTGTTATCAGGTAGCAGACTTTGGCTCACTTGAGCTTTCCCCTGTTGATGGAAGGACATTGACAGATTTCATGCACACCAGAGGCCTCCAGATGCGCTCACTGGGACAAGTGGTACACACTATGTAGTTCGGTCAAGTTCAAGAACATATCTTCTTTTATCTGAATAAATAAAAGAACATAAAACATCTGATAAAAATCACAACTGAAGTACTCTTTTATTTTGCTGTGTTTCAGGTTGAGCTTTCTGATAAGCTCCCGCATATACAGTCACTGTGTATACACGAGATGGTAGTTCGAGCATTTAAGCACATAGTTCGTGCAGTTATTGCAGCTGTCGATGATATAAATGACATGGCTCAATCAGTTGCATCGTGTTTAAATATATTGCTGGGACCATTTCCAGAAGAAAATAACGATGGCAAGTGCGGAGAGGATCATAATCTCAGGCAGAAGTGGTTGGAGGTCTTTCTAATGAAGAGATTTGGCTTGGCATGGAAAGACGACTATAGCCTTGATCTAAGAAAGTATGCCATTCTTCGTGGCCTCTGCCATAAGGTAATAGTTTAGATGTCAGGGTAACTTGTTATTTTTAGGTTCAACTATTCTGATTATTCCTGTTCACTACTGGAACCATGATTCCAATAGGTAGGACTTGAGCTAGTTACCAAAGACTACGACATGGATACACCACATGCATTCAGAAAGTCTGATATCATCAGTATTGTTCCCATCTACAAGGTAAATTTTAAACTTATGAAAAATGCAAATACCTGAGAAATGCATAAATAATTAATGGTTATTATCTGCAGCATGTTGCATGCTCGTCAGCAGATGGTCGCACCCTGTTGGAGTCATCCAAGACCTTCCTGGACAAAGGAAAACTTGAGGATGCTGTTAACTACGGCACAAAGGTATCCTGATCATACTATTACATCCATATGTTATGATTTCTTAAACATTACTCTAACTACTTCATACAATCTGGACATGACTGTATATGATGGCGCAGGCTCTTGCAAAACTGGTTGCTGTTTGTGGTCCGTATCATAGAATGACTGCAGGAGCATACAGCCTCTTGGCAGTAGTGCTTTATCATACTGGGGACTTCAACCAGGTACCAAAATTTTGGGACCTTGCTGCTAGTTCTCTTTCACAGTATTCAGTAACACTGCCTAGTCTAATTTACATGAGCATTAGCTTATGTACAAACATTGTTAGTTCAAGGAATTGCACTAGGATTCTAAAAAAAAATTGGGTATTATAATTGGAACAAATGCAGAATCATTTTGGCAACACTGAAATGTGATGATCATGTGGAATCCATAGATCGTAAGCTTCTTTAGTGTAACAAATGCAATAATATTGCTCATCTGAGTGACCTGGAGCTGTCATGCACTTATCACACGTTTAGCTTTTTAATGCATATAACTATCTGTTAGTATCCCCTATTGTGGAGCTGGCTTTATAAATCTTGTTGCTCCTTGGACCAGGCAACTATCTATCAACAGAAGGCTTTAGATATTAACGAGAGGGAACTTGGACTTGATCACCCAGATACTATGAAAAGCTATGGAGATCTTGCCGTTTTCTACTATCGCCTGCAACATACAGAATTGGCACTAAAGTAAGTGCACGCTGTAATTTATTGAAATTGCATGCTTAGTAGTTTGTTTTTGGCTCAGTTACCTATAATTTGTGTATTCTTCTTCCTGTGTTAACTACCTTATGTTCTGATTTGTATATTTCAGGTATGTGAATCGTGCCCTCTATCTTTTGCACCTGACATGTGGCCCGTCTCACCCTAATACTGCTGCAACTTACATCAATGTTGCTATGATGGAAGAAGGGTTGGGTAACGTCCATGTAGCACTCCGTTACCTGCATGAGGCGCTAAAATGTAACCAACGGCTGCTTGGTGTTGATCACATACAGGTATGCAACTCAACCTCCCCTTGTGTTTCAGTGTGACTGTATGTTGCGCTCTGGCACATACACTAGTGCCCACTTACAAGGCTACACTGAAAGCTCATCTTTATTGACAGACGGCTGCTAGTTATCATGCTATTGCTATTGCTTTGTCTTTAATGGAAGCATACTCGTTGAGTGTCCAACATGAAAAGACCACTCTACGAATACTTCAATCAAAGCTCGGATCAGAAGATCTTCGGACACAGGTAATCAGAAATAAAAATGCTTCTGATGGTGAATTCTTCCACTTAGTCTTCAGTTTTTGTTTCCCAATGATCTGCCTTTCTCATAGCAACAAGGAAATTTGATGACCCATATTTTCCACAGGATGCTGCTGCCTGGCTGGAATACTTCGAGTCCAAGGCACTAGAGCAGCAGGAAGCAGCACGCAATGGTACTCCAAAGCCTGATGCTTCAATAGCAAGCAGAGGCCATCTGAGGTAGACGACATAATAGCTTGTGATAGCTAAATATTTTCATTGAAGAGATGGGAAAGATTTTTTTTTTTTTGGAGTCGGTTTGCTAGTGAACATCAATATTGTGAGTGTGAACATGGATTCTCAATAAAGTTTAATAGAAGTGATGACCTGATCCAAAATGGAAACTTTTACCTTTATAGCTGTTCGGTTGGAGACAGTGCAAAAGGAAGAGAGTCTACTGAAAAATCTAAATGCGTGGCTGTATTTACTGAATAATCAATTTTGAATACTGTCTGCTTCTTCAGTATGGATCTTATATTGTCCTTTTGTCAGTGTATCAGATCTTCTAGATTACATCAATCCAGATGATGAGCTCAAGGCTAAGGAAATGCAAAAGAAACAAGCCCGTGCTAAGGTAAGTTCATCATCAGGACCTTTCTATATGCTGTCTTATCTCTCTTGTGGTTATCCTCATGCATTTACATTATGTATCGTAGATAAAAGGTCGTACTGGGCAAAACCCATCTGAATTAGCCGATGATGAAGATCAAAGGAGCCCTCCACCTAACAGTGATCGTTCCTCAACCGAGAAGGAAAACTCTGATGTCAAAGAGAAATTAACTGAGAAGAAAAACTCTCAAGCCAAAGAGAATGGAACCGTTGTTGAGCATGTGAAAGTGAAACTGGAAGAGGCAAAACCAAGTAACACTGTGGTCCACATGCCTCAAGATGATTATACTGAAGAGAACATATCTGAGGAGGGGTGGCAAGAGGCTGTTCCAAAGGGACGTACCACGGGGAATCGCAAAACTGGTGCAAGTGTGAGGAGGCCAAACCTGTCAAAGATCAGTACAAATGCCATCAATAATAGTGAGAATGGAAGATACAAAGGCAGAGTTCCATCCAACTCTTCCCCTCGAGTTTCACCTAATGAGACTGCAGCTTCTGTTGCTTCCAGCCCTCTTGCAAAGAAATTGGCGAAGAGTTCGAGCTTCAATTCCAAAGCAGGTAATCCCGCTATCACATCAAACAGTGGGGAGAATTCACCCAAACCTAAATCCATGGCAGCAAGCTTAGTCACCACCCCTGCAGCTGCCAAGGGGATGCCATCTGCAGCACCAATTGTCAGTCAAACAGTAAGGAAGTCACTGTCATACAAGGAAGTGGCAATAGCTGCACCAGGAACTCTTGCCAAAGTATTGAATGATGTGCATACAGAGCAAAAGGATACAACTGATCCAGCTGTAAATCTTGAAAGTGCCAAGGCTCCCAAAGAAAGCAATGTTCGCCCTTCTGAAGAGAAAAATGGGGCAATACAAGTGTCACCAAAGGATAATAATTTGCAAGTATCAAAAGCAACAGATGAGCACAAATCTCCCAGTTCTGATACTGAACAAGCCAATGGTTCAGAAGGATCAAATCAAGCTGAGAAGACCTCAGATTCAGCAGAGACATCTACAGAGAAGAACCAATCATCAGCAGCCCTAGCGGACGTCCCAAATGAAGAAGCAGCAACTTTGACTGAGGCAAATGATTCTTCCTCCAATGATGATGAAAGAGGTCCAGGAGAGGATAATCAAGAACAGCTGTCTAGTGGGGCCGAAAATGAGAAATCTTCACCATCTGGAAGTGAAAAGAATGATTCACCAGTAGAAGGTGCGAAAGAGACAGCCAGTAAACTTAATGCTGCCGCTGCTCCATTCAGTCCAGCCACCGTACCAGCTTTTGGTTCAATGGCCGTACCAGGTTTCAGAGAACACGGAGGACTATTGCCATCGCCAGCCAATGTGCCCCCAATGCTGGCCATTCCTCTCCGTAAGCACCCTCACCAGTCTGCAACCGCAAGGGTCCCTTATGGTCCACGTCTAGCCGGAGGGTTCAACAGATCAGGGCACCGGGTGCCTCGTAACAAGCCTGTGTTGCCGAGTGGTGAAGTTCTTCCAGAGGCAGCCACATCCCCTAAAGTGATGAATCCTCATGCAGCGGAGTTTGTGCCGGGTCAATCTCGGAGTCCTGATGGCCATCCATCATCTCCTAATGAACCTCTGGCATCGCCAGCTGGTATTCAAGCATCACAGGATGGTCTTCCATCATCTCCAAATAGTACTGTCGAGTCACCCAAGACTGCTTCCCCACAAGTGTCTGAAACTAGTGAGACTAGTCCTGAAGGAAATGATACATCTAGTGGAATTCATGTTGAAGCTGAGGCTGAGAGCAAGAACACGGAGGAGAAGAACAACCATGTGGAATGTGAGGACAGTGAAGTGAAGCCTGATGAAACTATAGTTTCTGGAGGTGCTGAAGTTGATGCAACGGCCCCGATAGATGCTCAAGATGATGCTTCAGCCCCAAAAGATGCTCAAGATGATTCAAGCATGACTGAAAAGCCGAAGTCCTGGGCTGATTACAGTGATGGAGAAGTCGAGGCCGTTCAGGTTGCGAGCTGAGAAAAGGTGGTCTTCTCAGCCTCTCAGGTAGTTACAGGAAGTTTTATTCATACACAGATGAGCCCTCCTTACGGGCAATAAAAGCATGCTAATGCAAACTGACACGCTGCTGTTTTTGCTGAAAGGAGGAGATGCTGGTTTTCTCGTTAGAGAAGTAGTTGCTTTCTGATTTATTTGATGGTTTCTAGTACCTATTTGTTTCTGCCGCCCTGCACGGCTGCACCGGTGCCATGGTATTGCAAGGGTTCGCATTGCCATGGAACTTTAAAGGTCTTCCGAATGTCCCAACTGTCATCATGGTGACCTTGTTTCAGCTTGCTTTGTCATTGCAAAGGAGCTTGGGAAGATCAGAGAGGTGGTAAACACGCCATCATTCCCCCCATTTTGCTCGGCGTTTTTATTTCCTTTGTCGATGAACTGGACACACTGCCGACTTGACATCTTTGTATGTAGTTATTTCTTTTGAATTTTGATAAATTAGACTGTTGTAAAGAAAATCGATACTTCCCTGAGCAGGAAGTTTGTATCAAGTGTCCCTGTAATCAGGTTGTTGCTTTTTGGACAATTTTGCTTGTACAAGAATCCATGAGACGCCGATCCATTTTGTGATTATTACTCGATTTGATCGATTCGAAGAATAAACATGCCAATGACACTCTGCTTCAGCACCGAAGGGAAAAGGATATCAGCATTGTGTCAATGAAAAAGGCCAATTATCTTTTGTACAACAACTGAGAGAAAATGATGTCATCATTGAGTCTATCAAGAAGACCAATGGGTCTCTGCTGCAGCGACTTGCTGGAAAAGATAGTGCCATTGGGTCTATCAAAAATATCAATGCTGAGAAGAATAATGTCATCAAAAAGCTTACAGCAAAGGGTGGGATAATTCACTAAATATTGAATCTTCAATGACAATGAAGCTTTAGCATATAGTTGATTGTCCCCTTGATCAACAAAGGCAGATACTGAGCGGAACATGACTCTTCTTAATGTGCAGAACATTTGCAAGTACTCCCTCTGTCCTAAAATTCTTGTCTTACATTTGTCTAGATACGGCTGTACCTAATACTAAAACATGACTTGATACATCCGTATTTGGACAAATCTAAGACAAGAATTTTAGGACGGAGGGAGTATCTTGACCAGAACACAGTTCTTGCTACTGAATATCTGCAGTTCACTGGCACATATCCATATGATCCAGAACCAAGTTTCCCTGATGATGAAGAGTTGCCATCCACGAGCTATGGAAGCCCTGAACATGTACTGTACCTTATATGAGGAGCTCCCCGAAATCTTTCTGAAAGTGAGGGCAATTGCTCTGGATGATGAGGAGATCTTTTTGACAGCGAGGGCAATTGCTCTGGATGATGAGGAGATCTTTCTGACAGTGAGGACAAGTGCTCTGCGGAGTCCCACCGTGATCACTGATTCTACATTACCACCCCATCATCATGACTATCTGCATGATCGTTTGGTACTTCCAGTTCACCATCTTAGTATATGTAACCTCCGTGCATTTGCCTTCTGATGAGATGCAATCGATGCCCTACTATGCAGCACCTCCTACTACTAGACTTAATTATGTAAATACACTCCATCTGGAAATATTTGTCGAAGAAATGGATGTATCTAGACGTATTTTAGTTATAGATACATCTATTTTTATCCATTTTCGTAACAAGTAATTACCGGACGAAGGGAGTATATATGGTGTGTACTGATACTGTACTATGCAATCCCTCGTCCTAGCAAACTTATATGGTGTGGGTTTTCTATCTTGATCAGAGATAATTATCTTAGGTAAATAGTGTGGTTCACAACACTGCTATTATGTGTGTGTGTGTGAATGCATTTTGTGTACAAACTTTATTTTTTGTTGAGTGGTCATCAACATGATTTATAATTATATGTTCACCAAAATTCCCAACATCAAATGTGCTCCCAACTCTATCATATTTGTTGGCCGACCGTTCGTCAGACAATGCGCGGCTTGCCGCGTCCCCTATCTAGTTGGCTTGAAGTTATAGAAGACAAGTGCAAAACATCAACTCTTCATCTATGTGTGTCTTCATGTTGGGTTTTTCCAATCAACGTTGTGCTTTATCGGCGGCTGTTGCTATTCTGGTGCGCTGGTCCTATGGGGTCTTAGCATGACGACTTCCCGACTGCCTACTGTAATAAATCTTGCCGGCTCCGGCGAGGGAGGGTGATGACGGTGGCGCGTCTTCGGCTCGCTTCAATGTTTATAGTCGTCGCTAGATGGTTATGTTCATTGTACTGCTATGATTGAAGATGAATAGGTAGGAAGGTTTCCCGCAAAAAAGAAAAGAAAAGCGCACAACATCAACGAGCTAGCCAATTACAGGTGGACCAAAAAGCCCCTACCAAAGCCCGATGTACAAGGCTAACATTCTCATTTTCTTTTAAATGGAGGCAAACGATTTTGCCTCATCCATTAATTGAGCGGAGAATAGAGTTTGTTACATAAGAACACTTACACGGTACGGGAATTAATCTAGAAAATAATTGACCCTATTTTTTTTGCACCGGTGGTGACCCGAAGGTGGTTTGCCTCACAAATGATAGTGTTGAACAAAGTTGGTGGTGGAGCACTCTTGTGACGGAGCACCCGGGCGTTCCTTTCATTTCAAATAGTCCAAGAGACTAGCATAGATAGCGATGCCATGGCTTTTCTATTGGGAGAGCTAACATTCCCATGGAGAATTTAAGAGATAGAAACCATACAGCAGGTGACTCGCGGATTCAGTACTTTATAATATTATGAAACAAATAAATTAGGTAGAGGTAGAGATTTATAAAATTCCTAGTTATTAATACAATAATTTATATTAATTAATAATAAAACAATAGTTGCTAATAATACTAAATAATAATAATATTGTGTCAAATAGTATATCAATACAGCTAGTCATGTTTGCCAAACCAATTCACACATACACATTAGTTAATAACAGTAGTGTTTATATGTCTCGTCGATCACCCGTGAGCATGAGTAGCGGCTGGGCCAGTGGTGAAGATGTGACGGGGGCGCTTACAAAGAATATGAGCACCCCTGACGCCTGGAGGCAGTTTGCGGCAATGCACAATAGTGTGCTCTACAAGATTTTCCACAGTGATGGTGCACACCGCAGCCGCAAACATGACGTGTAGCATCACTTGCAACGATCCACCATGCATGAAAATGTTGCAATTCCGATCCCCGCTAGTCCACCCGCCAATCCATCTCTGCTCCAGCTCTCCTTCAATGTTATTCATGAAAAGAGAGGGGGCCAATGCCCCCCCGCCCACTAGACACACCCACCTATTCCTTAGCGGCTAATCTGAGGAACCCAGTCACTCCTAATCAAGATGTTAATTGGTGTTTGGGAGAGATATGATAGCGATCATTAAGTGATTAAGCCGATGTGGCCCCTCGTCTATTTAGGCTTTGTTTGATGACCAGCGGGAGAAAGCCCGGGATATTAAATCCCGATAGGGGAATTTCCCGAGCACACAGGATCGCCTTCCTTCCACGTGGGAGATCTACTCTTTGGAATGGTTATTTGATGGTAGAGGAGAGGGGAACAGAAGAGCATCAGAAGGCAACACTCGGGGGATGTTGTGTGATGTGATGGTATTGGGCTACTCCCCGACGCAGGCCCTCGACATTGCCAACCGCCTTAACTGCCGCCTTGGCTCCTTCCCCACAACCTACTTGGGCACGCCCATCAGTGACTCTCGGCTTACAGTCGCTGACTTGCGTCCGACCGTAGCCAAGTTGCAGACTCGCATTGAGCCATGGCAGGGTAGGTGGCTGTCCAAGGCGGCCCAGACGATTCTCATCAACTCATCCCTCTCCAGCCTCCTCTTGTTCCTCATGAGCTTCTACAGCCTTCACGAGACTCTTCACCATGAGATCGCCAAAATCCAATCTCGACTCTATTGGGCTGGCGATAATCATAAGCAAAAGTACCATATGATTAGTTGGCCTGACATCTGCAAGCCCCGTGATCAAGGAGGCCTCGGTATCATGTGCTCTAAGCGCATGAATATTACCCTCATTTCCCACTGGCTTTGGCGCATTTCGCAAGGGCACTGCGGCCTCTGGTTAGACATCATCCGGAACAAGTACCTGCGTGGGCAACCCCTGGCCTTCTGTCAAAGGTCTGGCGGTTCCTAGTTTTGGCAGTCGGTCATCCAACTGCTCCCCGTCCTCTGCATTGGAACGTTCATCTCGGTTGGATCGGGGGCGGCGACTTTGTTCTGGCTTGACCAATGGGCGGGTGACACCCCCTTCGCGGCACGCTTCCCCGACCTCTTCTCCATCGCTGTCGCCCCCATGATCTCTGTAGAGAGGGCCCTTGTTGACTTAGGGCGCCTCGCTTTCCGGAGGCCATTTGGGCCTCCGGAGGCCGCCGCTTGGCAGGAGCTGCTTGACTACGTCGCTCTCCACGAGCCGGTTGTGGATGCTGGCCCGGATGAGGTTCGATGGTGCCTTGAGCCTTCGGGCCAATTCTCCACCAAGTCCCACTATCTGGCCATCGCCCCCTCCTCCGCCCCGCTCCCCTTTCGGCGGTGTGGTCCATCCGCTTGCCACTAAAAATTCGGGTATTCATGTGGCAATGGATCCGCGGACGGATCCCGTCTAGGGTGGAGGTTCGCAAGCGCAACGACCCTGGGTCTGGCCTCTGCCCGTTGTGTGGTACCCCCGAAGATTCCAATCACATCTTCTTCTCCTGTGTGTCCGCTCAATTCATTTGGAGCTGCTTTAGAGAGGTGGGGGTGGTGATTGGTGCCACACCAACTTCCCTGACCTCTTCGCCGAACTCCAGAACTCCCCCCCCCCCTGCCCTCTCGCCACATTAGGTGGCTTGAGATTGGGGCACTCGCGTGGACCCTCTGGACGATCCGCAATAAGTTTGTGATTCAGCGCGTCCCTCTCCGACGGGCTACTGACGCTCTCTTCAAACTATCTGGTTTCTTGCAGCTCTGGCGGCCGCTT
>NC_041391.1:664030948-664048577 GCF_002162155.2 Triticum dicoccoides | reverse complement strand
CCGAAGATTCCAATCACATCTTCTTCTCCTGTGTGTCCGCTCAATTCATTTGGAGCTGCTTTAGAGAGGTGGGGGTGGTGATTGGTGCCACACCAACTTCCCTGACCTCTTCGCCGAACTCCAGAACTCCCCCCCCCCCCTGCCCTCTCGCCACATTAGGTGGCTTGAGATTGGGGCACTCGCGTGGACCCTCTGGACGATCCGCAATAAGTTTGTGATTCAGCGCGTCCCTCTCCGACGGGCTACTGACGCTCTCTTCAAACTATCTGGTTTCTTGCAGCTCTGGCGGCCGCTTAGCCGCCTTCGGGATCGGGACGCCATCTCCGCCTTCATCGCCGACCTCCGCTCGATGGCTGTCCGCCTATCGCCGCCGCTCCCTCCGCCACCCTCAGAGCCTGATTAGATGCCTGGCATGTTCGTCGCTGGCTGCGGCCTCCTTTTTTATGATTGTTCTCCTTTTTTATGATTGTTTTTTGGGCTTCTTGAGTTGTGCCCTCAGCAGAACCTTTGTACTCCTTGTTGTGTGACCTGGGTGTGTGTTCTGAACTAGTCCATGTATGTGTGCTCTTGGTGGTTTGCTTTATAAAGCGGGATGAAAGCCTTTTTCGGTAAAAGGATAACAGTATTGTGTCAATGAAAAAGGGCAATGTATCTTTTGTACAACGACTGAGAGAAAATGATGTCATCATTGAGTCTATCAAGAAGACCAATGGGTCTCTGCTGCAGCGACTTGCTGGAAAAGACGGTGCCATTGGGTCTATCAAAAATATCAATGGTGAGAAGAATAATACCATTAAAAAACTCACATCAAAGGGTGGGATAGTTCACTAAATATGGAATCTTCAATGACACTACAGCCTCAGCATCACTACAATATCTAAGCTCCCTCGATTTGAAACGCTAGGAGCGCTCCGGGGCTGGGAAGGCTCAAGTGACCATGTCACTTATTTGTACAGAAGAATCACTTAGTTTTTATTAAGAGAATCATGGTCTTTTACTTGGGTATTGTTTTTTAACACGTTACAATGGAAGTCACTCACATATACGAGTATAAATCATTCCTATAAATGTACGCACGCACATCCTATCTTTATGAGCACCTTTGAGAGACTGAGTCAGCACATCATCTTAAGATTGACGAAGTCGCCACAGACACCCTCGTAGTCGAAGGGAACGTCTACTCCAACTGAAGGCACATCGCCAAAAAGCCTAGAATAAATCCATGAAAATGCGAGCACCGTACCAAGGTCAAGTCTGAAACTTGAACTCTGGTGGAAAGGGATACCAATGTCATCCTAACCATCCAATAGCAAATATTCTTTACTATTTGGGCCAACCATCCAACTATGTGTATCCAACACTTGATGGGTTACGTGTCACTTGCTCTCTGAACTAAAACCATGACATTTATTTTAGATCAGAGGGACTACTTTTTTGCGAGAAAAAAAGAGACGGTATATTTTGAAATTTGCCTCTCATGTACAACTGGTATGAGGCAAATTAATGATGCGACCAACTATATTCACGCATATCAAAGTGATGTACCATCGCACATCCGCATGGTCACCCCAGCTTGGTCCATCACCGCCTCCTCTACATCACATGGCTGCATGGGCGCCGTCAGTCCACCACCACGCCACATGCCCTGCCCATCTCTTCATCTTTCTCCCATTCTCTCATGGCGGTACGCCCGAGCCATCACTGCCTCCTCCGCACCACACAGTTGCATAGGAACTCGAACCATCATATGCTCCTCCGCGTCATATGGTTGCAGGGCGCCAGTCCATCAACGCCTTCTCCACACCACACGGTTGCACGGGCGCCCGGCCCACACCGCCTCCTCCACACCACAAGGCTACACATGATTTGCTTGTCCACCACCACGCCGCACACCCCGCCCATCTCTACATCTTTCTTCCCTTCTTTGTGCGGTAGTTAACGTCCAACGACGACGAAGCTTGGGGTCTAGAGGAGCAGGCGACAAGGTAGGCTGCCATGGGTAGCAATGGCGCTGGACAGGGACGGTTGCCGTCTTCGGAACTTGGTCGCCTTCATCAACACGCCATGCTTCACAAGGTTTGCAGTACAACTCCCGATACCTCCTTCCTCTCTCTCTGTCATCCTTTCTTAGGCACCCTGATTCAAATTCAATCTCACTCGCTTCAGGGCTAAACAAGTAGTACATTATACCGGGATTTTATCTCACTATGTAAAGTTCCTATCTAAAAGCCTCATGCTTCACTGCTCGAGTACCATGTCTGTGCTTGTGGATTAACAACCTTAGGCAGTTTATACATGACATGCTTTATGCTACCTCTATTCCACAATGCAGTGCATATTAGTTTTTTTCCAAAAGTAAAAAATGTGCATGTCTGACGAAGTTTCTAAAATAAACTATTAATGTCTTAAGTACTAAATAAATAGACTACAAAGGTACATGTGGATGTTGATTTTTTTAAAAAAACTTGGTCAAACATCGATACGCTTGACTTTTCAAAACAAAGTATGTACTATATTTTGGAACAAAAGGAGTATTAACTAGCATATGGTTCCACGCCAAAGGAGCACGGTCTCTAACTGAACTTAATTGGCACCAAAATAATAAGACAAGATGATATCTAGGTTTTTCTGTGGAGATAATTTGGTTAATTGTCACCAGGTCGCTTATGTACACAGCTAACCAGACCTTATTAATGTATCAATAATGGTACATTTGAATGAAAATTGAGATCAATCACTTGTACTATTATTTATCAGTCATCCCATTTTCGTATCTTCCTCTTAGAGGCCGTTATAAACATGCTTCATTCCCTTTCCTGTCGTTAGTCAGTGCAAAGCGTTGCTTTTATTTAAAATATATTCTGTCTATTTTGATTCTAACTACCCATACGAATGGTCCATATTGAAATCTAGAAGCCATATACTTTGGTGCAGTGCTGCAACTTCCAAGTATTTCACACTTCCACTGCCCTTTTACGTTTACCATTATTGTAGACCACTATTGTTGGTGTTTTATATTATTTGTATGTGACCAAGGTAAGTTATGAAATATTGGTTGGTCAAATTATAGAGTTGTATGATTCTTGTAGATGGATACTACAATCAGAAGCCTTAGTTATGCATATCATAGTTCTAAATTAGTTTTACAGATGAATATTATCTTCTCCATCAAGTACTATGCTTTAACCGTGCAGGTCCGGGACATGCGTGACATCAACCACTACTTTGGATATGTTTTTGATAGTGTTGCTAACATATCATTTTTGTGAAGAACAATAGTTGTAAAAAGATGAGTAATATCCTACCAACTAGATGATGACGTGTCTTAGCATCCGAACATATACTGCAATGCAATAAAGGGTGTTCTCACCCTAAAATTATGGAAACCAAAACCCAGAAGGCCCTTGAAATGAACAACAACCCCTGACCCTCAAATAGAGCGGCAAGGAATCTATTCGTCAATTAACAATTAAACAAATAAACGATAGAAAAGTAGAACGACGCAGCAAGGCGCGCATATGCTTCTAGTATAGTTGATGAGGGCATGTCCCCTTGATCAACAAAGGCAGATACTGAGCTGGACATAACTCTTCTTTGCAGACTATTTGCGAGTATCTTGACCAGCACACAGTTCTTGCTATCTGCAGTATGGCGTGTACTGATACTCTACCACTAGCAGGCGGAGGCGCGGCGTGCCCCCGCGCACGCCCGTACGCGTGGCTGCGTTGTTGTTCTTATATAAACAAAAGACAGTGGATAAGCGAGCTGGCAGTTGGTGATGTGTGTTGGAATTTGTTAGTGGGTTTTTGGCCCAAAGCCCAACTAAAATTCTAAAATTCTCTTGGTCCATTCATGCACACATGTGAGTGGAGTGAGTGAGGCTAAAAGTTTAGTCCCACCTCATAAGTTGAGAGAGAGTTGCACCTCTTTATAAGGTGAGCTCTCCTACCACTTGTATGAGCATGAGAAGAGGAGACCTACACGCGCGCTCCTCCTCCTCGCTCACCGCGCCGCGCCGCGCCGCGGGTTGCGGGATTGAGCCAAGGACAGAGCTATGCACATTGTCTATATTTTTGCTGCTCGAGAAAAATTAATGAGTCATTAATTAATAATTAACTAACGCGTTAATTACTGAATAATTTCCGATTCTTTTGGATCGTGACGACTCGGACATGGGGTTTACACCCACGACCTACCCGGCCCGCACTATATAGTCAGGCAGACGTCTACCCTAGCCGCTGCCGCTTCGTATGGTTTCTCACCACCGCTCCAGATCATTGCGCCGCCAAGCAAGTCTTCTCCATCCCTCCTTTCGGCGTGCACTGGGAGAAGGGACAGCAGGCCTCCGGAACCCCGCCTCTCGTGATCCTGTACGGGAGAGGGGCGATCAGGTTTTTGGGGAGCGCACTCGCGCGACTGCTGGCAGCGACGACTTCATGAACGACGACTTCTTCCCCGACCTCGACAACCTCATCCTCGACGACATGGGCGACAACGTCAACGCCGGCGGTGCTGCTCCCGCTGCACCGTACGTGATTCTATCTTTCCTGTTCGAGATCGTGGTAGAATTCATGTTTCTAGTATGTGTCCTAGATGTGATCTATTCATCTGCTATGCTAGTTCGCATGATTAGTTCAATCTTTGCTACTGTAGTCATGGTTTATCTTTTGTTTATTCATATTAAATCTCGTAGTAATTTGCTCATATTTCCATCAATCCAAAAACCTGATCATAGGCAATTTACTCCGAGTGGTTTTGCTGCGCATCTGAAGCTGCCTGCCTTTAAGGGGGCGCAATATAAGAGGTGGCGCACGAGAGTAGTCTACTGGTTTCAGACCATGGGCTGCTATGACGCCTCTAAGGGCAAGCCTGAGGGCGATCTTAATCCAGCACAACTGGAAGCTTTTGGGAAGATCGATACTCTCTTTAAAGGCGCTCTTCTGGGTGTTCTTGATGATTCCATTGTGGATTCGTATATGTCATTTGACAACGTCAAGGACATGTGGGCTGCGCTTGAGGCCAAATTTGGTGCCTCGGACGCTGGTAGCGAGTTGTACGTCATGGAGCAATTCTATGACTACAAGATGTCTGATGAGTGCTCTGTTGTACAGCAGGCTTATGAGATACAGTCGCTCGCAAAAGAACTTGAGCACTTCAAGTGTGTGTTGCCGGACAAATTTGTTGCCGGAGGCATTATTGCCAAGCTTCCACCTTCGTGGAACAATTTTGCTACTTCACTGAAACACAAGAGACATGAGTTTTCCGTTGCGGATCTCATTGGTACTCTTGATGTTGAAGAGAAGGCGAGAGCAAAGGACACACGTGCTTGAGTTGCCGAGGGAGCTTCTAGTGCCCACATGGTACAGAAGAAGAACTTTCAGCCCAATAAGTTCAAAACCAACAAGAACAAAACTCAGGAAAAGGCAAGTTTGATACAAAGAACAAGCCATCACATTCTACCAACTTCAAGAAGAATTCTCATAAGAAGGGGAAGGGACTTTGCCATGTCTGCGGTGATCCTAATCACTGGGCTCCAAAGTGTCCTAACCGCTATGAGGAGCACGAACATGAGAAGGGCGGCAAGTCCGCTAATGTTGTCATCGGTGATACTGATATGAAGGAATCAGGGTACGGTATTTTTCCTACCATCCTTTCAGTATTTCAATCCTCTGATTGGTTAATTGACACTGGTGCCAATGTACATGTTTGTGCTGATGCCTCCATGTTTTCTTCTTACCAGGCCACAGGGACTTCTCCCGTGCTGATGGGGAATGGGTCACATGCCATCGTTCGAGGTGTTGGTACGGTCGATCTGAAGTTTACTTCGGGGAAGACCGTGCGTCTGAAGAACGTTCATCATGTGCCATCCATCAATAAAAATCTCGTTAGTGGTTCCCGTTTATGTCGAGATGGTTTTAAGTTGGTTTTTGAGTCCAATAAAGTTATAATTTCCAAGTGTGGACAATTTGTTGGAAAAGGCTATGAGTGTGGAGGCTTGTTCCGCCTATCTTTGTCAGATATTTGCACTAAAGTTATTAATACTGTTTTCCACAATAATGAGTCGGATATTTGGCATTCACGACTTTGTCATATTAACTTTGGTTGCATGAAGCGGCTAGCCAATATGAATTTAATTCTGAAAATCTCTACTGTCAAAGGCTCTAAGTGCCAAGTATGTGTGCAAGCTAAACAACCTCGCAAGTCCCATAAGACTGCAGAGGCAAGAGACTTGGCGCCACTAGAGCTTATACATTCTGATCTTTGTGAGATGAATGGTGTGTTGACAAAAGGTGGAAAGAGATATTTCATGACATTGATTGATGACTCCACTAGATATTGCTATGTGTATCTTCTGAAATCAAAAGATGAGGCTTTAACTTTCTTTAAAAACTATAAAGCTGAGGCAGAGAACCAACTGGATCAAAAAATTAAACGGCTTAGGTCCGATCGTGGTGGAGAGTATTTTTCCAATGAATTTTATCTGTTTTGTGCGGAACATGGTATAATCCATGAGAGGACGCCTCCCTACTCACCTCAGTCTAATGGGGTGGCCGAAAGAAAGACTGAACTCTAACTGATTTGGTTAACGCCATGTTAGACACATCGGGTCTTTCCAAGGAATGGTGGGGGGAGGCGCTAATGACCGCGTGTCATGTCCTAAACCGAGTTCCCACAAAGCATAAGACCATGACTCCATTTGAGGAATGGGAAAGGAAAAGGTTGAAACTCTCTTACCTACGTTCTTGGGGTTGTTTGGCGAAAGTCAATATACCAATTCCCAAGAAGCGCAAGCTTGGACCAAAAACCGTGGATTGTGTTCTTCTGGGCTATGCTTTTCATAGCATTGGCTATAGATTTTTGATAATAAAATCTGAGGTATCCGACATGCATGTTGGTACGATTATGGAGTCTAATGATGCAACTTTCTTTGAGGACATATTTCCTATGAAGGATATGTCAAGTTCATCAAATCAGGAGATACCCATTCCATCTAGTGAGGAACTCACTGTAATTCCTGAACCCACCATTGCGATGGAACACGTTGAGAATCCTGTTGAGGGTGACAATGAAACTCCTATAAGGAGTAAGAGATAGAGGACTGCAAAGTCCTTTGGTGATGATTTCATTGTGTACCTTGTGGATGACACACCCAGGACTATTTCAGAAGCCTATGCATCTCCTGATGCTGACTACTGGAAGGAAGCTGTTCGTAGCGAGATGGATTCCATCTTAGCTAACGGAACCTGGGAGATCACTGACCGTCCTTATGGGTGCAAACCTATAGGATGTAAGTGGGTGTTCAAGAAGAAGCTTAGACCTGATGGTACGATTGAAAAGTACAAGGCACGGCTTGTGGCTAAGGGTTATACCCAGAAAGAAGGTGAAGACTTCTTTGATACTTACTCACCTGTGGCTAGACTGACCACAATTCGGGTGCTACTATCACTGGCTGCCTCACATGGTCTTCTCGTTCATCAAATGGATGTTAAGACGGCTTTCCTCAATGGAGAGTTGAAGGAGGAAATTTACATGGATCAGCCAGATGGTTTTGTAGTACCTGGTCAAGAAGGAAAGTGTGCAAGTTATTAAAGTCTTTATATGGCCTTAAACAAGCTCCTAAGGA
Organism: Triticum dicoccoides; assembly: GCF_002162155.2. NCBI lineage: Eukaryota > Viridiplantae > Streptophyta > Magnoliopsida > Poales > Poaceae > Triticum > Triticum dicoccoides. The sequence goes on along the minus strand of NC_041391.1, from coordinate 664,040,953 downwards.
GTGGCATGAGAAGTTCGAAAGAACATTAACTGCTGCCGGCTTTGTAGTAAATGATGGTGACAAGTGTGTGTACTATCGCCATGGTGGGGGCGAAGGAGTTATTCTTTGTCTGTATGTCGACGACATATTGATCTTTGGAACCAAACTTGATTTAATCAAGGAGGTTAAAGATTTCTTATCTTGCTGTTTTGAGATGAAGGATCTAGGAGCAGCTGATGTTATCTTAAACATCAAGTTGTTGAGAGATGAGAATGGTGGGATCATACTGCTTCAGTCTCACTATGTGGAAAAGGTCTTGAGTCGTTTTGGGTATAGCGACTGCACGCCTTCTCCAACTCCATATGACGCTAGTGTGTTGTTTCAAAAGAATCAACGGATTGCTAGAGATCAACTGAGGTATTCTCAGATTATTGGCTCGCTTATGTATTTGGCGAGTGCCACGAGGCCTGACATCTCTTTTGCTGTGAGCAAGCTGAGTCGGTTTGTTTCAAAACCGGGAGATGATCATTGGCGTGCGCTTGAGAGAGTTATGTGCTACTTGAAGGGCACTGCGAGCTATGGGATTCACTACACCGGGTATCCAAGGGTACTGGAGGGTTATAGTGACTCGAACTGGATTTCTGATGCTGATGAGATTAAAGCCACAAGTGGTTATGTTTTTACACTTGGTGGTGGCGCTGTTTCCTGGAAGTCTTGCAAGCAGACCATCTTAACGAGGTCAACTATGGAAGCAGAACTCACAGCATTAGACACTGCCACTGTTGAAGCAGAGTGGCTTCGTGAGCTATTGATGGACTTACCTATGGTTGAAAAACCAATACCCCCTATCCTGATGAACTGTGATAATCAAACTGTGATCGTCAAGATAAACAGTTCTAAGGACAATATGAAGTCCTCAAGGCATGTGAAGAGGAGATTAAAATCTGTCAGGAAACTGAGGAACTCCGGAGTTATTACGTTGGATTATATCCAAACGTCGAAAAACTTGGCAGATCCCTTCACAAAGGGTCTATCACGTAATGTGATAGATAATGCATCGATAGAGATGGGTTTGAGACCCACCGCATGAGTTGTCCATAGTGGTAACCCACTCTATGTGATCGGAGATCCCGTGAAGTAGAAGGGAGACAAGCTGTTGGTCAGCTGAGAGGAGAGTATCCTTATTTTAATTATCCCACTCCGTGAAGATGCAATACTCTCCTGATCTGCATGGCAGGTTGATATCCATCTTAATGTGTTCCAAGTGGCTTATTTGAGTAAGCAGAGATGTTGTCCTGCAGAGCATCTCCTGAGGAACACACCTATATGAATTTGACTGTTAACGTCGCAGTCTGTGGGAAGTGGGTTCTCTCTAATAAATTCATGAAAGGCCCTGGAGTACGACGTATACGCTCCACCCGCGGGGAAGCCTTGCGGCAGCCAAGTATCGGTCAAGAGTTTGTGTGAAACTAGTCTCGCAGAAAACTTGTAGTTCAAGGCATAGTCCACTATTCAAGTTGTGATCTAGTGTAGCATAAATCTCTAAGTGGAAGTTCAACTTCACAGTCTCCACTAAGCACCGGTATATAAACAATGTTTTGGAAACAAATGGTGAAATGTGCCAATAAGACTTTGTGGGGGATTGTTGGAATTTGCTAGTGGGCTTTTGGCCCAAAGCCCAACTAAAATTCTGAAATTCTCTTGGCCCATTCATGCACACATGTGAGTGGAGTGAGTGAGGCTAAAAGTTTAGTCCCACCTCATAAGTTGAGAGAGAGTTGAACCTCTTTATAAGGTAAGCTCTCCTACCACTTGTATGAGCATGAAAAGAGGAGACCTACATGCGCGCTCCTCCTCCTCGCTCGCCTCGCCACGCCATGCCTCGCCTCGTCACGACGCGCCGCGGGTTGCGGGATTGAGCCGAGCCAAGGACAGAGCTATGCACGTTGTCTATATTTTTGCTGCTCGGGAAAAATTAATGAGTCATTAATTAATAACTAAAGGACGCGTTAATTACTGAACAGTTTCCGATTCTTTTGGATCGTGACGACTCGGACGTGGGGTTTACTCCCACGACCTACCCGGCCCGCACTATATAGTCAGGCAGACGTCTACCCTAGCCGCTGCGGCTTCGTATGGTTTCTCACCATCGCTCCAGATCATTGCGCCGCCAAGCAAGTCTTCTCCATCCCTCCTTTCGGCGTGCACTGGGAGAAGGGACAGCAGGCCTCCGGAACCCCGCCTCTCGTGATCCTGTACGGGAGAGGGGCGATCAGGTTTTTGGGGAGCGCACTCGCGCGACTGCTGGCAGCGACGACTTCGCGAATGACGACTTCTTCCCCGACCTCGGCAACCTCATCCTCGACGACATGGGCGACAACATCAACGCCGGCGGTGCTGCTCCCGCTGCACCGTACGTGATTCTATCTTTCCTGTTCGAGATCGTGGTAGAATTCATGTTTCTAGTATGTGCCCTAGATGTGATCTGTTCATCTGCTATGCTAGTTCGCATGATTAGTTCAATCTCTGCTACTGTAGTCATGGTTTATCTTTTGTTTATTCGGATTAAATCTCGTAGTAATTTGCTCATATTTCCATCAATGTGTAAGCCAATTTAACTCAGGTAAAAACCGAAAGATACCCATGGTTACAAACACTTAGCTACTCCGGAGTCTGCAGTCGCTCCTAGCCTTCGCCTCCGCTACTCCATCCCTCGCCGTCGTCGTCGGATGCCGTCTGGCTAAGCCCGCGGTGAAGACATGTGTTGCCTCACCTTGGTGCCCCCAACTCGTTCCTCAGATCCAAGGTCCCGGAGTCGCCATCTCCTTTTTGGTCGGCGATTGCTGACCCTTCGACGGCTTCTCGCACTCGTCGCCGCCATGGGGAGGCCCCAGATGGATCCGACGTGGATGTTGCGGCTAGGCGGACTGTGGCGCCATGAATTGATCTACCTTGCTCAAGATTTGGTTATGTTGACTCCTTGGAAGACGGGTCAGGCAAGGTTATCTCCTGTGAGATGGCAGTCGGTGGTGATGTGCTTCGTCTTGATGTTGGAAGGTGTGGTGACCACTCCGGCCTGCAGTGGCAGCCTCGCCGCCGATTGTGGGGCCACCAAAAGGTCTTTGTGAGGGTTTCTCTTTCAGGATCCGGTGGTTGCCTTGGCAGTGAAATGCATTCCATGGACGACGGCTTGATGCATAGGATATGATTGTGCAGCAGCAGCGATCAGTGTTCTAGCCCAACGCATGTAGCTGTTAGGCGGAAAAGTGGTGGCAACAACACATGATTGACTCTGATGGTGGTGTGTACCTGGTCTCGAGCTCTGTGGTGAAAATCTAGGCTTGGCCCAAGTTGGTTATACCTGCCAATGGTGATGTTTTTTGCATCGTTACCTTGTTGAAGGCATTACCCGGATATGCTCATACCAGTTCTTCAGGGTGAAAAATTTAGATTATGGCCTTTGGTGATTGGATTCGGTGACAGCAACGCTCGAGCGACTCTCTTTTCCTGAAGGAGTTGCTGTTGAAGAATCTCACTGACCTTTTGGTGTTATGAGATGATTGGTACGGATATGGTCATTGTTGTAGTTTCCGATTATGGAGTTGATCACTTTATTTTTTCCTCTCGCCTAGACATAGCTTTGGTGTTATATTACTTTGTTATTTGCCGGCATTTTTCTCTCTGTGTGTGTGGGCGTGTGTGTGTGCATCCTACCTACACAGAGGCCGGGTGTGTGCTCATTGTGTTTGTATCCACTTGATGCCTCCTTTTGAGTAAATAAAACCCACCCTTTGTTGATAGGAATGCCCAATATTTTCAGAATTTTGCGGATGCACGAAAGGAAGAAAAACAGAATAAACTGTCTTCAAGATGACCAAGGGAATTGGCGTGAAGGCACGGCCTATCTGAATCCTTTGATCAATGATTATTTTGCGCGTTTGTTTGCTACTGAAATTGGAGAGACGGGCCCAGATTTAATTGATAAGGTTGTACCTCGAGTTACAAGGGAGATGGATGGTGCACTAGGTAAGCCATTTTCAGTTGAAGATTTTAAAAGGCCTTATTTTCCATCGGGGATACAAAAGATGTCAGCATTTAATTGGTGATGTTTTGAGAAGCGAAGTACTTGATGTCATCACAACTGAAAGAATATCCCTGATGGATGAAATGATACCGTCATAGTGCTTATTCCCAAGGTGGTCAGTCTAAAGAAAATTTCACAGTATCGACCTATCAACTTATGCAATGTTCTGTACAAGGTATCTAAAAAATGGCCGCATTTCGTCTGAAAGGTATACTCATTCAAAAGATCACCTGTAATGGTGAGACAGAGGTTCTGACCCCATATGCAGTAATCATGGCTGAATGTTTTGCGATCCCTCAGAGAATAGGTAATATCACTTTCCAACATTGTCAAGGGATGCAAATAATGTGGCCCATAGTCTAGCTACGCATGCTTATGATTCAACTTCTACTGTTTTCTGGGATGGTGATCCACCCATGTTTATTATGCCCCTTGTAATTAACGATGTAACCATCAACTTATTGCAATAAAGAGCCACGAGACATTCCTTTCAAAAAAAAGTTGGAATTAGGCACTTAGTTGGTCATATGCAGACGTGGGGTGGGATGAGCTTTCCTGGATTCATGATGTTGTTGGGATCCAGCGTGGCCTTTATCCTTTTCATCGTCCTCATTGACTCCATCCCCAGCTCCTTCTCTAGGTACTGCCAATGCACGCACCAAAGCACTTTTCACTTGTCACTCATGGGTGGTGACTTGTTTATGAATCATGTGGAAATTTGAAATAGACCACGGCCTTGATGAGATAAAGAGGTCATAGGTCACCGACCTTCATTTTTCCCGTGCCAACACCATCACTAGTAGAAAAGGGGGCAATGGTCCAGGCCAGGTTAGCCCATTAATCCCGGTTCAATCCAGAACCGGAACCAATGGGAGCATTTGACCCGGTTCGTGAGCCCCGGGGGCCGGTCGGGCCACGTGGGTCATTGGTCCCGGTTCGTCTGGACCTTTTGGTCCCGGTTGGTGGGACGAACCGGGACCAATGGGCCTTGCTCCTAGCCCACCACCATTGGTCCCAGTTGGTGGCATGAACCGGGACCAAAGGCTGCCATTTAGTCCCGGTTCATGGGACGAACCGGGACCAATGAGTTGCCTATATATACCCCTCGCCCACAAGCAGAGCACTCCCACTGCTCTGTTTTTCCTGGCCGGCAAGGGAAGAGCTTTGTGGTGCTCTAGCTCACCTCCTATGCACACGAGGTGTTCGATGGAATGCCCGAGCCACACTACTTAAGCTTTCTCCTCTCCAAGCTCCATTTTCCTCAATATTTGTCTAGGTTTAGCGGTCCGTCACGTCCCGTCCCCGTCTTCACCGCTGTCGATCGCCCGCGCCGATCTCGTCGGCGGCACCACCGTGGTGAGCCTCTTGTTCTTATCTTCTTTCTGAAAGGAAAAAAATTCTTACTTGTATGTTTATATAAATACTTGTATAATTTTCTTACTTTTATTATTGCATCTTATATAGTGCGATGGTTTTGGTATCCGCCCCCGTCGGCCCTCGTCCTGTCTATGATTCGGATGTGGTATATATTATCTTTTCATACCTATTGGTTAATTTGTTGTTTACGACAATTATGCCGACCAACGTGACATAGATTTTATTTATCCAGGAGGTTGTGGAACCGGAAATTCCAACCGACCCTATTGTCGAGAGGTTAAATTTAGTTGAAGAAGAAAACAATTTGTTGAAGGAAAAAATAAGAAAAATTGAGGAGGAGAAGATGATATTAGAGTTGCATGTTGCGGATGTCGTCGATGATCACAAGATCAAGATGGATGCAATGCGCTTGAAGATTAGAAAGATTAGAAAATATGCCATTCATACCGAGGTTTGGTATCATTATGCCATTGGATCAGTTGTTACATTGGTTGTGATTATGATCGTATTTGTTTTCGCATTGAAATGTTTTACATAGTTTCAATGTATGGTTTAATTAATTTAGATGCTCTACAGAGCTTTATGTTGTTAGATGAGAACTATGTATGTACTTTGGTTTTAATGTGATGATGAACTTCTATTAATTTGGTCACTTAATTATCTATTCATGATGTTCTGTAATGCACGCAGATGAACCGACAATGGATGTACGGTTCAAGACACACCTCTGAGTACATTAAGGGCGTGCATGATTTTCTCGAAGTGGCTGAGGCAAACAAGTAGAATGGTTTTATGTGTTGTCCATGCCCTATATGTGGGAATACGAAGTCTTACTCTGGCCGGAAAATCCTTCACACCCACCTACTTTACAAGGGTTTCATGCCACACTATAATGTTTGGACGAGGCACGGAGAAATAGGGGTTATGATGGAAGACGACGAAGAAGAAGAGTACTATGACAACTATGTGCCCCCTGAATACGGTGATGCTACTGAAGATCAAGAGGAACCAGACGATGTGCATGATGATGCTGCAACGGGCGAAGCTGCTGAAGATCAAGAGGAACCAGACGATGTGCCCGATGATGATGATCTCTGCCGGGTCATTGTCAATGCAAGGATGCAATGCGAAAGTCAAAAGGAGAAGCTGAAGTTCGATCGCATGTTAGAGGACCACAAAAAAAGGTTGTACCCCAATTGCGAAGATGGCAACACAAAGCTCGGTACCGTACTGGAATTGCTGCAGTGGAAGGCAGAGAATGCTGTGCCTGACAAAGGATTTGAGAAGCTAGCTACTGAAAATATTGAAGAAGAAGCTTCCAAAGGATAACGAATTGCCCGACAGTACATACGCAGCAAAGAAGGTTGTATGCCCTCTAGGATTGGAGGTGCATAAGATACATGCATGCCCTAATGACTGTATCCTCTACCGCGGTGCGTACAAGGATCTGAACACATGCCCGGTATGCGGTGCATTACGGTATAAGATAAGACGAGATGACCCTGGTGATGTTGAGGGCGAGCCCCCCGGGAAGAGGGTTCCTGCGAAGGTGATGTGGTATGCTCCTATAATACCACAGTTGAAACGTCTGTTCAGAAACGGAGAGCATGCCAAGTTGATTTGATGGCACAGTGAGGACCGTAAGAAAGACGGGAAGTTGAGAGCACCTGCTGACGGGTCCGCTCTTCGATCGACGTGATGCACATGACGAAGAACCTTTGCGTGAACCTGCTAGGCTTCTTGGGTGTGTATGTGAAGACAAAAGATACAGCTGAGGCACGGGAGGACCTGCAACGTTTGCACGAAAAAGATGACATGCCTCCAAAGCAGTATGAAGGTCCTGCCAGCTATGCTCTTACCAAAGAAGAGAAGGAAATCTTCTTTGAATGCCTGCTTAGTATGAAGGTCCCGACTGGCTTCTCCTTGAATATAAAAGGAATAACAAATATGGCAGAGAAAAAGTTTCAGAACCTAAAGTCTTATGACTGCCACGTGATTGTGATGCATCTACTTCTGATTGCATTGAGGGGGCTTCTACCGGAAAACGTCTGATTAGCCATTGTGAAGCTATGTGCATTCCTCAATGCAATCTCTCAGAAGGTGATCGATCCAGAAATCATACCAAGGCTAAGGAGTGATGTGGTGCAATGTCTTGTCAGTTTCAAGCTGGTGTTCTCACCATCCTTCTTCAATATCATGACGCACGTCCTAGTTCATCTAGTTGATGAAATTGTCATTCTGGGCCCCGTATTTCTACACAATATGTACCCCTTTGAGAGGTTCATGGGAGTCCTAAAGAAATATGTCCGTAACCGCGCTAGGCCAGAAGGAAGCATCTCCATGGGCCATCAAACAGAGGATGTCATCGGGTTTTGTGTTGACATCATTCCTGGCCTTAAGAAGATAGGTCTCCCTAAATCACGGTATGAGGGAAGACTGACTGGAAAAGGCACGCTTGGAAGGGACTCAATAATATGCAGGGACGGATATTCTTGGTCTCAAGCACACTACACAGTTCTACAGAACTCTACCTTGGTGACCCCGTATGTTGATGAACACAAGAACAGTCTGCGCTCCAAACACCCGGAGCACTGCGACGACTGGATTACATGTGAACACATCAGGACTTTCAGCAGTTGGTTGGAAACATGTCTCAGAGGTGACAACACTGTTTGTGATGAGCTGTACTTGTTGTCCAGGGGACCATCTTCGACTGTTAAGATTTGGAAAGGAAAACGAGATAAATGGGAATACATTTTACACGATTGACCAAGATCAAAAGAGCACCAACCAAAACAGCGGTGTCCGCTTTGATGCAACAACCGAGAGGGGAAAGGACACATATTATGGTTACATAGTGGACATATGGGAACTTGACTACGGACATGATTTTAAGGTCCCTTTGTTTAAGTGCAAATGGGTCAATCTGTCAGGAGGCGGGGTACAGGTATACCCACAGTACGGAATGACAACAGTGGATCTGAAAAATCTTGGGCACACTGACGAACCGTTCGTCCTAGCCAATGATGTGGCACAGGTTATCTATGTGAAGGACATGTCTACCAGACCGAGAAAAAGAAAAGATAAGAAAGCGAATACATCATACGATGAGCCAAAGCGCCACATAGTTCTTTCAAGAAAAAGGGACATCGTGGGAGTGGAGGGCAAGACAGACATGTCTGAAGATTATGAAAAGTTTCATGAAATTCCTCCCTTCAAAGTCAAGGCTGACCCCAACATCTTGATAAACGATGAAGATTATCCATGGTTACGGCGCAATAAGCAAATGACACAAGCGAAGAAAAAGTGAAGACTTTCTTCCGCAACTATTGTGATGATACCATGCCAACTTTGTAACAGACGAGTATGATACCATTGTCCGTTTTGTACATGCACATGCTATGTGGGTAAATTTATGATACCATGCCAACTTTCAACTTTTTCAGAGTTCATTTAAAATGCTTTAATGTCTTATGGTTTGGCTCTCGTAATACCATTAATCCCGTTTCGCTCCTTCCCAACTATGTTCTCACCAAGAACACTCTCAACAGAAAGTTATAATTTTTCTAAAACTAATGGCACTAACAAAAAGTTTATAAGTTTGCTGACCTAAAAGCAAAAAGAATTAAAAAATAAAGCAAAAAACAAAAGAAAATAAATAATGCAGAAAACAAAACAAAAAAACTGGAAACAAAATAAAGATAGCAACAATAAGTATTTTGTTGTAAGTAGAAACAAAACAAAATAAATAAAGCAACAAAGAAAACAAAAAAACAAAAAAAGTTTTTCAAATTTGAAAACTAATGGCACTAACAGAAAGTTCATAATTTTTCTAAAATAAAAGCAAAAAAGAATTAAAAAATAAAGCAAAAAACAAAAGAAAATAAATAATGCAGAAAACAAAACAAAAAAACTAGAAAAATAAAAAAATAGCAACAATAAGTATTTTGTTGTAAGTAGAAACAAAATAAAATAAATAAAGCAAGAAAGAAAACAAAAAAACAAAAAAAGTGTTTTCAAATTTGAAAACTAATGGCACTAACAGAAAGTTTATAATTTTTCTAAAACTAAAAGCAAAAAGAATTAAAAAATAAAGCAAAAAAAACAAAAGAAAAAAAATAATGCAAAAAACAAAACAAAAAACGGGAAAAAAAAACTAAAAAAATGCCACCTATTGGGCACCACGGCGTGAATACGACTAGAAACCCAACCTGGGCCAGGATTCAGGCCTGCAGAAGGCCCAATAGGCCCACAGCAGCAAAGTGTGAGATTAGGCCCGAAAGCCTGCAGTTGAGAGGAGCTCGAGAGGGTGGGCGCAGCAGCGCTTATAAACCACTCTCGAGCCCTCTCAACTAGCGAGGTGGGAGTAAACTTTGGCCGCGACGCGGGCAGCACAGGGGCCTTTGGTCCCGGTTGGTGGCACCAACCGGGATTAAAGGGGTGCATTGGTACCGATTCGTGGCACCAACTGGGACCAATGCCCCACCTTTAGTCCCGGTTGGTGCCACCAACCGGGACCAAAGGCCGCCGCTTCCCGCCCTTTGGGCTGCCGAAAACTGGCCTTT
>NC_041391.1:664029873-664030758 GCF_002162155.2 Triticum dicoccoides | reverse complement strand
GGACCAATGACTTTGCTATATAAGCAAACACTTTGCAAAAATTCAGAATTTCATCGCCAGTTGCCCGCGACGACACCGACCTCCTCGACGCCGCCAGGCTGCTCCACCTCACCATCGTCGCCGCCGCTGCCAAGGCCGTCGCCTCCCCGAGCCCGCGCCGTCCTCATCGCCGGCCTCCCCGAGCCCGCTCCGTCCTCGTCGCCGGCCTCCCCGAGCCCGTGCCATCCTTGTCGCCGGCCTCCCCGATCCCGCCATCCTCGTCCCCGTCGCTGCATGCCTCCCCGAGCCCACCCTCCTCGTCCTGTCGCCGTGTGCCGCCCGAGACCGCCGTCCCCGTCACCGCGTGCCGCCCCGAGCCCCTGCCCCGTCCCGCCCCCGCGCGCCGGCGCCCTCGCCGGCCCCACCGTCGCCATCGTCATCGCTGGCCGCCCCCGCTGTGAGCCGCCGCGCCGCCCCGGCTCTGTTTTTTCATTTTTATTAGTTTAATTTTTCTGTTCATATATATATATATATATAATGTATATGTGTATGTATGTGGATATGTGTATGTAGATGTTCAAAATGTATAAAAAATTGTTCAGAGCATGTTTTTGTTCATATATGTATTTTTTGTTCATATGTGTATTAATGTTTTCATATATGCAAAAGATAGATTTTTAGAGAAGTTAGGATTTTTTTCCTGTTCATAGATTTTTTGGTGATTTTAGGTTAGTGCATTTTAGGTTAGTGTAGAGGAGAAAGGAAAATAAGGAAAATGAAGAAAAGAGGAAGAAGGAAGAAGGAAGAAGAAGAAGAAAAAGAATGAGAGGAAAAAGGAAAATAAGAAGAGGAGAAGAAGAAAGGAATAGAGGAGAAGAAGAAAAAATAGAAATTTTCTATTTTTTC
>NC_041391.1:664015824-664029703 GCF_002162155.2 Triticum dicoccoides | reverse complement strand
CTATTTTTTCTTCTTCTCCTCTATTCCTTTCTTCTTCTCCTCTTTGTTTTTCTTCTTTTTTCTTCTTCTTCTTCCTTCTTCCTTATTCCTCTTTTCTTCCTTTTCCTTATTTTCCTTTCTCGAGGGAGAGGAAGAAAAAGAAGAGGAGAAGAAGAAGAATAAAAGGAATAGAGGAGAAAGAAGAAACTTCAACACGAGGGGGGGTACCAATACCCCCTCCCCGATAACATTATTTTCCCATGTATATGTATGTCGCGCCGTTGTCGATATAACCCCCTCGAGATAACTTCGACATGAGGGGCGGTCGATATATATACCCCCTCTCGACCATGATAACTTATACCACGGCAGCACCCCCCTCGGCCCTCTCGCTCGACCAAAACTCTCGAGGACACCCAAACCCTAGAGAGAAAACGATGTTGGTCATCTCCTACCCCCTCCCGTCGCGCCCCTACCCGACAAATTAACTCTCTCGAGGCCACCCAAATTTACCAAGTTAAAAGAGCGTTGCCGTCGAGGCCACCCCAAACCCTTGAAGCGTTGTGTCGAGGCCACCCCAAACCCTAGAGAAGCAGCATCGAGGCCACTAACATGATTCCTTATTGTGATTAGCTAGCTAGTTCTACGTTTTCCACTAATATATATCCATCTGTACCATGTTTGAATAATAATTGACATGTTGTAAATATTTGCAGAAACTATGGAGCACTCCCGAGACGAAGCAACAGAAGCGATGTTGGGGGACATAATCACACAAGGAAGTGATGAAGTTTCGTCATTTCTCAACGACACCGATGGTCAGGAAGGACTGGGTGAGGAAGAGGGCTATGTTCATGATGGCTTCGGCCCATTAATGCTGGTACAAGAAGAGGGCTATGTTCATGATGGCTCCGGTGACACAATGGAGGTACAAGAAGGAGACCGTGATGACTGCTCCGGTGACCGAACCGAGTCCGGCCAGGTATATATATATTAGTTAAGCCCGTGCTGACTAGTTAATTGATGCATCCATTGTTTTGGTATATGTACACATATTAATTACTCTCGTCTTTCTTCCTTTTAATTTCTAGCCCTTCGGATTGAGCACAACTTCGGCAAGGAGACGAGGCCCGAAGAAAAAGTTGAGCTCGGATGAAAGGTTTGAGATCAGAGAAATCGCGCCCGACGGCGAACCGATTGAACCCATCCGGACAAAGAACGCATTTTCTGCTCAGTGCGGGGTTCTTATTAGGGACAAGATCCCGATCAGCATCCAGCAATGGTATAAGCCTAAGGAGGAAGACCCTGAGGTGTCTTATGTCAATGATATGCAGAAAGAAGATCTTTGGACTCAGTTGAAGGCAAATTTCACCCTACCGCCAGAGGAGGATCCGGAGAAGCCAGTTAAAGAGCAATTAATCAAGTCTTGTGCTCTTAAGAAGATGGCAACCCTATTCAGGAGGTGGACGAAAGAGTTGAACAAGTTTGTCGACAAAGAAGAGACACCAGAATTCATCGGCAAATATGAGAAGATCAAAGATCACTGGCCCGCATTTGTGGCCCACAAGACATCGGAAAAGAGTAAGAAGATGTCGGCGACAAACAAGAAAAATGCTGCGAAGAAGAAGCTTCACCATCGCACGGGGTCAGGTGGCTACCTCAAAGCCCGGCCTAAGTGGTCCAAGGCTGAGAATGATCTGCTTGAAAAAGGGATCGAACCAGAGACAATGAACTGGCCAGACCGTTGCCGGACTTGGTTCTTCGGGGCTAGCGGAACCTTGGACCCTGTATCAGGGAAGTGCCGTTGGACGGACGAGCAACTGAAAATACCAGTCAAGAAGCTTTGGCACTATATCAATGCAGCGCAGCGAGGGACGTTCGTTCCAGACAGGGAGAAGGACGAGCTCACAATGGCCCTCGGGAATCCTGAGCACCCTGGACGGACACGAGGCACGCCAGGCTCCATTCCGTGGAAGGTTGGTTTTCCGGACGCAGGGGGTTACAAAACCCACGAGAGGAGGAAGAAACTGGAGCAGGGCCAACTATAGGCGCTGCACGAAAGGGTAATGGGGCTAGAGGAACAAGAAGAGGAACGAGAAGCAGCAGATCGCAGCAAACGACCTGCCGAAGCTTCCCCCGAAGCTACCCCGTCATCTCAGCAGAGAAGCAGTGTGGCTTCCACCGAGCTACTTCAGCCGGAGCATGTCTTGAGGGCTCCTGCCAGCTATCCCGTGGATGCTATCACAGAGTCTCAAAATCGCCACATTATGACGCGATGGATGAATTTGAAGGTCAAGGCGGCTGTTGGCTCTGTTTATCCTACTGGACCCGGTGCAACTTATCACTGCCGGCCGATTCTAGAAGGATATGCTAGGGTGATGGTGGATGAAATAACAGAGGGATTTGAGGACCTCCTGCTTGACCACCCTACCGGTGAAGGGGAGACTAGGCTGGGTTCTGCTCTGAAGACTCCATGCCTATGGCGGAAGAAGCTCATCAACCTTCCGAACTAGACGCCTCCGCCTCCTCCGACGACGACGACGAGTCAGGGCACTCTGCCTCCTCCACCGCCTCCTCCTCCGGCGAGTGACGATCAGGGCACGCGTGGCGGCACTCCGCCTCCTTCTCCGGCGCGTGGCGGCACTCCTCCTCCTTCTCCGCCTGCGCCTGCGCTCCCGAGCAGCCAGCAGCCTCCTCCTTCTCCGCCTCGCCAGCAAGGGCGGAAGAGACCTGCCGCCGCCTCGGCTGCTCCGGCACGTCGTAGTCCTTCTCCTCCGCCTCGTAAGCAAGCACGAAAGAAGACAGACGCCGAAGCCGCTCCGTCTGCTCCGGCGTCTAGCAGCACAACCAGAGGCAGGAGGCAATACAGATACGGTCCACCTCTCAAGCCTCTAGAGAAGTTACCGTACGAGAGGACCGAGGAGGAAAATGCGACGATAATGCGGACCCACGTGAAGGAGTTCTTTGAAGGGGTGAAAGCAAAGAGACATCCACCTCTGGAGGAGAAGGTAGATCCGATGAAAGCAAAGCGCACTCTCGATGCCCTGAGGAAACCGGCAAAGTCTCCGCCGAGAACCAACTATGAGCGCATTACTGAACAGACATATCTCCAAGCGGAGCGGTCGGGAAGTACTGTCAGACATCAAAGGTCAAGAGAACGAGCAGCTGCGGAAAAAATTGACCAGCTCGGCGAACAAGCAAACCAATCATGCCCCTCGCTCAATGTGTCTAGCGGCAACATCGTCGCTAATGCTCCGGGGATGGTGGCCGGTTATGGCAATCTACAAGATTACCTGCCTAACGATCAACTTCCTGATTTCATGGAGGTGGACGAACACAGATACGAGTACGGGAAGCCTCTCGTCAAAGATGAAAAATCTCTAACAACGATGATGCGAAGATCCCATAATTTGTACATGAAAACCTGCAGAGAGTCTGGGGGGACGAATAGTTTGTATCTGAACATTAAAGAGGAGCACGACCTCGTTGCAAGTGATCTGTGTTGTGTGTTCCATTTGAGGAGTTCTTCGCGTTCTTCAATCAAAAGGCCCTCGATAAATTAACGGTCTTTTGCTACTGCGTGTAAGTACTATTTCTGTCATTAAGTCTCTATATATAGCTCGGCTCTTTCATTGCATGTATTTATAATTAATTATCCTCAATATATTATGCAGATTGAAGATCGTCGAGTGCAAAAAACAAGAAATTTATGATATTGGGTTCATTAACACAAATATCATAGATGAATTTCTGGTTAAAAAGCACGCCAAAGAGGCCGAGGACAACTTGCTACAATCATTGATCAAAAATCAAAACAAAGATACCATACTCTTTCCTTACAATGGCGAGTGAGTGTTACTGTCATGTGCATATTCGGTTTCCCTTATTACTCGAGTAAGGTTATAGTAATGTAATTGATGATTTATGCATGCGTGCGCAGGTACCACTATGTTCTTCTAGAGATTAAGCTTGAGCGGGGACTAGTAACCGTCTTAGACTCGAGACGAAAAGATCCCGAAACCTATGCGGAAATGACTGAATTGCTCAACAAGTAAGTTCAATCGATCATTAATTATCGCACTATATCGGCAACTTTTTGTTCATTTCCTGATATCTCAAGTAATAATAATTATTTTCTTTGTCTTGCAGGATTTGGAAACAGTTCACCGCAGAATCTCCGGGACTGCCGAAGGAGCTGCGATATACATACCCGAAAGTAAGTACTACTGGCTAGCTAGTTGCGCGCATCTCCCGTTGATTCTATAGCTATACTTTCATCAATGCCATTTATAATGCTTCATTATCAGTTTGATTGACCTCTATTTCTCGTAAACTGCTTTTGGCAGGAACAAGGGAATGATTTCTGTGGATACTACGTGTGCGAGTTCATCCACAACGCGACTTTGAAAAATAAGCGGGACTACTCTAAAAGACAATATGAAGTGCGTAAGCAATAATATTCACAATTTCATTTTATTACACCATCATTTCTGTTGAGTTTCATTCATATATATGTATTAATTAACCCCCTTCTTCAAATTAGACGTGGCAGATGCGGAATGAACTCCTAGAACCAGATCGCATGAAAGCAATTCAAAAGGAATTGGCGGGATTCTTTCTTGACCACGTCATCAATAAAGCCGGAGAATACCATGTACAAGTTGATTTCAATTGCTAGGAGATTGTAATTAAGAGATCTTACATATTGTATATGTATGTAGCCAGTAGCGTCGGATAGATAATACGAAAACTTGTTGTTCGACCAATCTCTCGGAGAAGGAGAGGTCGATCGATCACTTCTCTCGGTATGCATGATGAACTTCTGTACTTAATGGTTCCCTTCATTTTTTTACTAGCTAACGTGTCGAGGACCTCTCTATGTATAGTACGTAGCGTCGACCAAGCACGGACATAAAAGAGGACATTTCTCTCTATTAATTAGCTAGTTAACACAATATATGAAACACCTAAATTAACCCCCCAAAACCCCCACCCCCCCTTCAAAAAAAAAACAAAAACCCCAGCCACTGGAACGCTGACGCGTGGAGGCCTTTTGGTCCCGGTTGGTGCCTCCAACCGGGACCAAAGGCCCCCCTGCCTGGGCTCGACGCACCGGCCACGTGGAGGCACATCTGTCCCGGTTCGTGTTTGAACCGGGACTAAAGGGGGGAGGTATTAGTAACGACCCATTAGTCCCGGTTCATGAACCGTGACTAAAGACCCTTACGAATCGGGACAAATTCCCCCTTTTCTACTAGTGCATGCTCTCCTGGGCATGTACCTTCCATGGACAGAGCAGTATGAACCATGAGATGGTTTAGTCTCTCTGCTTACCTTCGCTCTTCCTCCTGGCTTGGATCAAATAGGATAAATGTGTGGAAATTTCCGTCACCGGCATGGGCGATAACCAAACTGAAAACATATACAAGTCAGAGAGAAGGTCCTGGATAATTAAAAGGATAGCATACTGCTGGAGCTGCGATAAGAATTGCATGCTACTTCATCAAGAGTTCGAATTTTCAAACTGCCTTGCTCTCCTATAAATATAAATCTAATGGAAAAGAGATGTCCATGGCTTTCCTAGCTACATCAGAAAAACCTAGGTACTGCATAAGGGAGAATATGTATCAAGTCAATGGTGATGCATCAAGTAGTTGCTTAGATACAGATATGCATTCTGCAAGTCCAGACAATGGAACACAAACATCCTGCATGAACAACAATTGGGGCGCCATTAGAATTTACAAGACTTGATGCGGCTCATCCACTAGAAAGCGGCAGATAATAAGGCTACAATGATCATAAATGACCATTAGCCGATCTATGTGAGCATATGAGATAACAAAATTTATGAAGCTGACAAGATCTACATTTATCACTAAGGGACAAAAAAGGCATATGTTGATTCAAACCGCCAGTCACCCTTACTTAACTGAGAATATATTTCGTTGCTATTTGCTAAGTACCATATACTTGAATGTGAACTAAAACTGGATCATATTTCAGCCCATATTTTGCCAAATGATGATTAGGGCATGTTGACAAATGCCAAGATTCACAAGTAAGGAGGCAAACATAATGGTATATGATGCATGCCACTAGAGACTAACTATATCTAACTGATCATACTGAGCAAGCAATCAAACCGTTATCATAGCTTGACGATCAGGTTCCATGGCAAAACCAGCCCAAAGTGCCTCCTTCCTGATCTGCGCATAGAGGAAAATGACATTAAACTATGCTCCAGAACCAAATGTCCTATATATCACAGTACTACTATTGTCCAGAAACCAGGGAACATAATGTCATACTGTATGACACTGGTATCGCATGGCATGTGCACAATCATGCAGAAAGGACCATATGTAGATTAGCTCTACAAGTTCAGACGACTGACCTTCCACAGTTCCTCTTTAGCATTTGGCTCTTCCACAAAAACAAAATCAGAACCATGGTGCTCTGCAGCAATCTTTTGAACTAACAGCAGACCTGCAAGAAAATGTGGTCAAATTATGGGTATAGAAGATATAAGTGTAAATAATCTAACGTAAGTAATTATTCAAGAAAAGATAGGGGACAATTGCCCTCCCCCCTCTACTGTTAGACCTAAGCCACGCATGTGTGTGCGTGTCGAGCAAGACCCCGGTGCATGGCTGCGTCGATCGCCGTGACGAGCGAGTCGGCCAAGTTAGCCAGCTGCATGTCTGGTGAATCGGTTGGATCCTCGAGTGGGTCTAGGAGAAGATCAAGTCAAAGATTTGTTAGCTTGACCAGCTCGTACGTGCATGTAGGAGTAGCCAGTACATGCGGTTAGTGGCGGAGGTTGTTAGCAGGCCGTGGGTGTGTGTGTCGTGGAGTTAGTGGCCGGTATGGTGGCCGGGTCGTGTGTGTGTGTGTCTGGGTATAAAACTCCCTCCCCTGTATTGTTGTCTTGCGTCGGTATGAGCCGAGTCTAGGAGCCAGAGATGAGGTAGTCTCCGCTGGGACCATGGTATGCGCCGGGTCGGTTGTGAGATAGCTCCTCTGGATAGGCTGCGGTGTGTTGCCGCGTCCGGGTATGTGCCCAGTAAAGTGAGGCCGTTCGTGCCGCCGAGGCGCCGTTCGTGCGGCGGAGGCGTTTGTGCGCCGGAAATATTTATGTGCTACATCTTTCACCTTCGTTTGTGCGAGTGAGAGAAAGAGAACGGCAACAATATTTGGTATCATGAGCTTGGTGTCTTGGGCGTGCTTGCCGTGCCGGAGGCTTGACAGCGATGGCGGCGCTCGCCGGCGGCTGCGCGAAGGAGTTTCGGTCCGTGTGTCGGCCTATGAAGGTGGGCGGCGCTGCGGCTATCATGGCGCGTGGCGGAGGCAGCGGGCGGTGATGTTGTACGTGCGGCGAGCGCGGAGGCCACGGAGGCAACGATGCGTCATGGCGCGGCGGCGTGGAGGCGCGGCACGACGGCACGGAGGCCGCGGCGGCCGGGAACGTCGACCACAAGGGACGCGGCGCGGTGAGCCACGACGGCGCGCCGAGGAGGCCGCGGACGTGCAGCGGGCATGGCGGTGACCGGCGCCAGCGTGCAAGGTCGAGTCCGCGGGAGTGACGAGGATGACGACAGGCGGCACGCCACAGCGACGGACGGACGCGTTCAAGACGACGTCGACGACGAGTCGGGGCTCCTGCTCGCAGGCCGTGCGGTGAGGTTGTGGCTTAGGGGGAGAATGTTAGACCTAAGCCACGCATGTGTGTGCGCGTCGAGCAAGACCCCAGTGCATGGCTGCGTCGATCGCCGTGACGAGCGAGTCGGCCAAGTTAGCCAGCTGCATGTATGGTGAATCGGTTGGATCCTCGAGTGGGTCTAGGAGAAGATCAAGTCAAAGATTTGTTAGCTTGACCAGCTCGTATGTGCATGTAGGAGTAGCCAGTACATGCGGTTAGTGGCGGAGGTTGTTAGCAGGCCGTGGGTGTGTGTGTCGTGGAGTTAGTGGCCGGGTCGTGTGTGTGTGCGTCTGAGTATAAAACTCCCTCCCCTGTATTGTTGTCTTGCGTCGGTATGAGCCGAGGAGCCAGAGATGAGGTAGTCTCCGCTGGGACCGTGGTATGCGCCGGATCGGTTGTGAGAGAGCTCCTCTGGATAGGCTGCGGTGTGTTGCCGCGCCCGGGTATGTGCCCAGTAAAGTGAGGCCGTCGTGCGGCCGCGGCGCCGTTCGTGCGGCGGAGGCGTTTGTGCGAGTGAGAGAAAGAGAGCGGCAACAACATCTACTACGTATTAGGATTCCTCACAAATTGTTAATGCAAAATTGGGTGCGTATGTTCATAAAACCATCACATTCGTGGTCCTAAAATGGGGGGAAAGCAAAGGGATGGCAACTGAGTACGGCATCTTGGTAAAAGACTAGAGCGGCATCGTACCCTAAACGGATGATGTGGATCATTATCTGTATCGGGAGGATCATCTTGTCCGTCCCGGCCATACCAGGTCCCAGTCATGCACTCTCTCTACAGTCTCTCTCTCTCTCTCCCTCGCCACTCTGATCCTTGGTGGATCAATTCGCGCTAAACTACGGGCATCATCAGTCCGTCCTTGGCGCGTGCAACTCAGATCCAGTGCGTTGGGGGTTCACTTCACCCTCGCCCACTGTACCATCCCGTGGGGAGAGCTGGGATCATTGGCTTAGGCGTTGAGCATTGTTGGAATTTGGATCACGTGTTGCACACACCATTCAACTTCACTAATTTGGAAAACAGGTAACGTACAGTCAACCATGTAGTAGAGGCAGCCTTTTATTGATCCATGCCTTCAGATCCAACAAAAATAAATAATACCTCATAATCTGAATTTCTGACCACTGAGTGTTTGTGCTTATGTGCACAAGGCTTTCATTTTCTATTTTGATGATCTGTACTTTCCAATCAAGAAGAAATCTGTTAGGGCATCTCCAGCCGTTGGCCCCCCCCCAGGACGCATACAAATCGCCCCCTGGGGGCGAGCCGGCGATACACTCGGCGCTGGGGGCGGTTTTGCGCCCAGTCGTCGCCCCCAGCTCGCCCCCAGGCGCTGAAATTGGCCCACTTTGCAGCCCAATTTCGGCGAATAAACGGCCCATATGAGCGAGAATAGGCCCATATTCGGCGTGGTTTCGCCATGTCTCGGCGTTCAATTATCAACACAATTATTTCTTATCACATATTTCATCACAGAAAAATCAAATACTTCAACAAAATACTACAACAACAAATTGTTCAATACAAATTATATAGTTCAACAAATAAAAACTCGTATTTTATCACGCGGCGTCCCCCTTGAGCCTCCATAGGTGCTCAATCAGATCTTTCTGCAGTTGATGATGCACCTGTGGGTCTCGGATCTCCTGACGCATACTGAGATAGGCAGTCCAAGTTGCCGGTAGCTGGTGATCAACTTCAGCTAGAGGACCCTGCCTGTAGTATGGTTCAGTGTCAAACACTGGGTCTTCTTGCTCGCTCTCGATGATCATGTTGTGCAAGATGACACAGCAAGTCATGATCTCCCACATTTGATCTTTCGACCAGGTTTGAGCGGGGTACCGAACAACAGCGAATCGAGATTGGAGCACACCAAATGCCCGCTCGACATCCTTCCTGCAAGCCTCCTGAAGCTTCGTAAACCAGGCGTTCTTGCCTCCTGCCACAGGGTTTGAGATCGTCTTCACAAATGTCGACCATCTCGGATAGATGCCGTCAGCCAAATAGTACCCCTTGTTGTATTGGTGCCCATTGATCTCGAAGTTCACCGGAGGAGAATGGCCCTCAACGAGCTTGGCAAAAACAGGAGAGCACTGCAGCACGTTGATGTCATTGTGAGTTCCTGGCATACCAAAGAAGGAGTGCCAAATCCAGAGGTCATGTGTGGCTACCGCCTCAAGCACCACACTGCAACCGCCTCTGGCGCCTTTGTACATCCCCTGCCAATCAAATGGGCAGTTCTTCCATTTCCAATGCATGCAGTCGATGCTTCCAAGCATCCCAGGAAATCCTCTTGCTACATTCTGGGCTAGGATCCGAGCAGTGTCTTCTGCATTAGGTGTTCTCAAGTATTGTGGCCCAAACACTGCCACCACTGCCCGACAGAACTTGTAGAAACACTCTATGCTGGTGGACTCGGCCATGCGCCCATAGTCGTCGAGTGAATCACTGGGAGCTCCATATGCAAGCATCCTCATCGCTGTCGTGCACTTCTGGATGGAGGTGAATCCAAGAGCGCCAGTGCAATCCATCTTGCACTTGAAGTAGTTGTCGAACTCCCGGATGGAATTCACAATCCTGAGGAAGAGCTTTCGGCTCATCCGATAACGGCGCCGAAATGTTCTCTCGCCATGAAGTGGAGCATCGGCGAAGTAGTCAGAGTAGAGCATGCAGTAGCCTTGCAGACGATGCCGGTTCTTTGCTTTCACCCGCCCCGGCGCCGAGCCACCTCGACGCGGCTTTTCATTGCTCGCCAGCAGCTGGGCGAGGGCGGCGAGCACCATCAGATGCTCTTCCTCCTTGACGTCGGCCGCGGCTTCCTCCTCCAGCAGCGCGGCGAGCTCTTCCTCCTCATCTGAGTCCATCGCCGAGACAGTCAAAACGTCGAACACCTTGCGCTCGGTTGGCGTGTACCCGCCGTTAAACCGCGCCTCCGCGGCCGGAAACGGCGGCCGGAAACGCCCAGCTGCTGCGGGAGGGGCAGCCACGGCGAAGCGCTGCTATTTTCCGGCGGGGAATGGCTATCTAGCGGAGTAGGCTGGCGGCCGTCGCCGGGATATAGCTAGTGGTGGCCGAGGGCGCGGGGGTGCGAGGCGAGTCGGGGGAAGAAAACCTTGACTTTTTCCCTGCCGGTGTGGGCCAGGCGTGCTTTTCCCTAGCGCCGGAGCCCCCAACGGCTCCCCAGCGCGCCGGGTTTGGCCTGTGACCGCCGGGCGGAAAAAAGGTCCGAACCGACGATTTTCGGCATCCTGGGGGTGCGACTGGGCCGTTTTTTCGGCGCCGGCGCCGAAAAAGTGGCCTGGGGGGGCCTGTTGTGGGCGCGGCTGGAGATGCCCTTAATGCTCTGCAATCCTAAACCCCGACCACCAAGTATTTGTGTTTATGCCTACCAAGCTGTTAAAAAAACTCCAAACATATATGCTGCTATGTAATTTTGTACAGATTTGTTATTTGATGCAGCAACTCACTTTAATTTGTGCACGATCGGTCATCTATAAGGGAATCATCTATGAAGAAAGGCAAAGAAAGCTCAATCATTTAGCGGAGTCCATTGATGTACAAGCACATAAACCATTTCAAGATATTACAAATGTGGTTGCTTCTCGAAGGTTATTGGACGATAAACATGGTATGGACTCCTTACCTAATCAACATAGATGACTTTTTTTAATATTATATGTGAATTTGAACAGTTATAACTTATTAAATGAGTGTGCACAGGTCGCCTCCAAGTATCCACTTCAGCACAAGACTTTCTCCGATCTGTGGGCCATTCTGTTGCTAGAACTCAACACTCACAATTATTACCATTAGTTTGTGGTCAATGTTGGACTTTGTGAAAGTATATAACAGCGGCACCTTCCACGCCCCAGGATCACGCCGCCGGTAGCGCTGGCCGCGTTCCTGCCGGCTTCACTTGCGGGTGCGTCATCTTCGGCGTCTCCGAATCAGCAGGAAGAAACGGCAGCGGCTTGTACGGCATGCAACGATCCCGCGTTTCAAACTGCGCTGACTCGGGACTCGGGCTCGTCGCATGCTCGTGGGCCCTGCGTGAGCAAGGCCATGCAGGCCTCGCGGCTGGGCCGTACGCTACGTCGAGGCGATCTGTTTCAGTACACGGTATCGAGACGCCCTAGCACCACGGTTTCGCATCTGCTCGGATCGACTTCACGTGTTCCGCCGCCGCCATCGTACGCCGACGTACTGCGCCAGGCTTCTGCGCCGCCGATGACCGGCCGGGGTGGCAACCCGTCCAAGGGGGCTCCACCGGTGGGACAAACAGGTCCAGCTTTTGCATCAAACCCTGGACTCTCCTCCGGCTTTGGTGTGGCTGCTGGACCTATTCGCTTCGGAGCGTTGCCGGCATCGACATCCACCGCTGCTCCGTCCGTCCAGCGGGCCTCGGCTCCGGCTCCGGCGCCGGTCATCTTTGGTGTTAACAACCAGCAAGCGCCGGATGCACCTCCAGCCCGGCGTCCCAAGAGCAAGCGCCAGGGGGGACGTCGTGATGCTACTGCCGCCGGCGCGGCCCCCGTGGCTGCGCGTTCTACACCAGCGTTCCTGCCGGCGTCAGTGACGGCCGCCCCCAATGCTCAAACTCAATCAGCCATACACGCTAATGCGGTGACGTCGACCACTATTGACACTACTGGACATCTACCGAAGGGTAAAAAGACTGGTCTTTGGAGTTTTAAATGCAGGTCAGATGATCATATGTCTAAGGATTGCACGGTGGTTTATTACTGTCACATTTGTAACAACTACAAGCATCCTCTGCACCGCTGCTCTGTTCTCAAGCAACCAAGGCCAACCGCCTCCCTCGGTGGTTGCGGTTTAGTTAATGCAATGTTTGTACAGCTTCCGGACTCACTCTTCAAGGAGAATCTCACCCCACCTACTTTGCTGACTGGTTTGGTTACGATTTCGGGTGGTTCCTTGTCTTCTTCTGTGGTGGAGGCCGAGGTTGCAAAGATCGCTGCGGTCCAAACTTCGTGGAAGTGGGAAGCTATGCCTCATGGAGCAAATGCTTTCTTGGTTTCTTTCCCTTCAGTGGAGATTTTGCAGCGCGTGGCAGCGTTTGAGTATAATGTTAAATCACATGACGTGAAGATCACTTTTAGTAAATGGAAAATCGAGGAGGTTCCGTCGCTACTTCCCTTGCAGCCTGTTTGGGTCCACGTCACCGGAGTCCCGCCAGCTCTTCGCCATTTCCTTGGTCTGTGGGCGGTGGGATCAGTTATTGGCGCCACTCAGCATGTTGACTTGGTTTGCTTGCGCCGTCACGGTATTGTGCGGATCCAGGTGGCTGTTCATAACATGGATATTTTTGTCAAACATGATGGGTTTGATGAAAGCTCGGTCTCCTCTGATGTCTATGTCAAGCTTAATGGATATGCGTTTCGGTTTGTGCTGGAGGAGGATGATTTTGTTCCGGATGATGACTTTATTCCTCGGATTTGGAAAAACCATGATGATGGGCATGATGATGGTGCTAACCGGGATGAGGATATGCCAAACAGGGATGCTAGCAAGCGAGCAAAAAAAGTCCAAACTAATGGTGGTAATACGACGTGTGGAGCTCAATCTGTCTCCACTGTTGTCCCCATGCAGACTACTCATTTGGGCTTTGAACATGCTACAGTGCCACCACAAGTTAACCTTCTGCATAATCCTGTGCAAGACGTTGCAGCTACATTTCTTGTGCCAACCGTGTCTGCTCAAGCATTGGCATCATCCAACGCTCCTTCATGCCAGGGAGCTAAGCACATGCATGTGCAGGCAGCGATCATGCAGCCACAAGACGTGCATGATGTGGCCACTCACATGCAGCCAGCAGTGACCGCTGCTACAGGGCCGTCAGCGGATGCATGCACACCAATAAACCCACAAGCGGGTGTTCCATCTCATAGCATTACTAGTAGAGCCCTCAAACCCTCAAACCCCTAAAACTAATTGCATTTTTAAAGTTTTCGCGGAAAAAACGCCGTAGACTAGAACCTCTAAACCCTCAAACCCGTAAAAAAATTTAGAGGTCCAACCCTCAAACCAGTTTGCAATCCGTAGAAGTAGTGGTTGAGAGGAAAATCGCCCCCCCCCCCAACCCGCACTCGCTCGCTCGCTCGCTCCTCGCTTGCGCGGGAGCCAACTGCTCCTCCTCCACGGCCTCCTTCTCCGGCCATGGAGGGCCCCGCC
>NC_041391.1:663986569-664015151 GCF_002162155.2 Triticum dicoccoides | reverse complement strand
TGGCGGCGACCCACGTCGGGGCGAAGCGGCGGCGGGCGGGCCTCGCTGCGCCTCCTCCCGCCTCCCAGGCTCCCGCCCCGGCCCCCGTCCTCGCCCCGGCGCCCTCCCCGCCACGGCCGCCGCGCCCGCCCCCAAGAAGAGTCGGCCGAAGGCGGCCGGCCGTGGGCCTCGAGGGGCTTCGGCCAAGGTCGTTGGCTCGTCCCCGGCCGTGAAGAAGTCGCGGAAGAAGCCCGCTGTCGCGGCCGCGGCCCCGCCCGCCACCGTCGCCGAACCTCCTCCCGCCGCGCATGAGGTGTTCGAGGAAATGGCAACCCCATCCTCGTTCATGGACCTCCTCCAAAACGCGGAGGTGGACCTCGGAGCTCCGCCTCTAGACCCCTTTAGGGTTGGCGACGACTTGGAGGAAAAGGAGGAAGATGAGGAGGATGAAGGGGATGACGAGGAGGAGGTGGCCGAGATAGGGGTGGAGGCATTCACCGCCGCTTCCCGCCCACACGCTCGGTCGACAAACTACACCGAGGCGGAAGATGTCCTCTTGGTTCGTGCTTGGGCAGCTGTGGGAATGGATGCTACCACCGTCACCGATCAAACCGGTAAACTGTATTGGCAAAGGATCGAGGACGTCTATTGTAGGATCAAGCCGAAGAATAGTGGGTTCATCCATCGCACTTTCCGGTCGCTTCAAGGCCGGTGGGAGTTGATCAAGCCCGCTTGTTCTCGTTGGAATGCGGCCATGGACCAAGTGAGGGATGCACCACCTAGTGGAACCGTGGAGAGTGACTATGTGAGTACATATTTCTTCACTATTTTGATTATGTGTGTGCACTATGCTATTGGTGGGTTCTTATGTGATTTATGTGTGGTTGATAGGAGACAATTGCCGGCTTGAGGTACAAGGAGATGGCCGCTTCCAAGGGCAAGCCATTCCCATTTAAGCATGTTTGGTCAATTCTTCAAACCTTTGACAAGTGGAAGTTGAGGGATCAAGAGACCGCACCCAAGAAGTCGGCAATGCTAAGGATGGACGATAGTGAAGATGAGGAGGAGAGGAATGTCGGCAAGCCCGAGGGAAACAAGAAGGGCAAGCTAAGGGTGAAGATGGAAGAAGAGGCGTCAAGCCTAAGGGAGAAGATGGACCACATGATGAAGGCAAGAGAGGAATTGACAACGAAGACATTGGAGATGAAGCTTCTTATCACCGAGAAGAAGAAAGAGGTCAAGCTTGCACAAGTTGAAGCAAAACGTGAAGAAGCAAAGCGCAAGGCCGAGCTGGAGGAGAGGATGATCAAGCTCAAAGAGGCAAAGGTATGGAAAGAACTCATGGTGGAAGAGAAAGAGCACATGATGATGTCCAAGAAGGACATGGATCAAGACCAATTGCAATGGTGGAAGGACTACAGGGAGGACATCACGGAGAGGAAGAGGATGTTCCGTGTTGCGTCCTCTACTTTGCGAGGTGACACTTCGATGAGTAGTTGTGGTGATGGCGGTGTGTATGACTCCAC
This sequence comes from Triticum dicoccoides, assembly GCF_002162155.2. NCBI lineage: Eukaryota > Viridiplantae > Streptophyta > Magnoliopsida > Poales > Poaceae > Triticum > Triticum dicoccoides. The sequence continues at coordinate 664,013,646 of NC_041391.1, read as the reverse complement.
CGATGCCGATGGAGATGCTTGATGGAGCCCGCTTGTGGTCTAGGAGATGGCGCCGAGGTGCAACTTTTTGTGATGGTGCCGATGAGAGGAGGAAGATGATGATTTTGTGATGTAAACTATTAAACCATGCATCAATGATTGTCATTTGGTAGTTTGTTTGGAAGTTGATTGTGTTCTTGTTGTCATAAATTGTGAGATGTCAAATGATAGATTTAAAGGTTGGGGTTGAGGCAAAGACTAGAACCCTCAAATCCAACCCTTAAAGCAGTTTACGGGTTGGGTTTGAGGGTTCTAGTATTTGCCCCTGTTTTTCAACCCTTAAAAGTGTCAAAAAGTGGCACTTCTCAACCCTTAAAAGTGCTTTAAGGATTTGAGGGTTTGAGGGTTCTACTAGTAATGCTCTCAGGTGCATCAGCCGGTAGACCTTGAGCAGGCGACGCTCAGGCAGTCAGGCACGGACGCAGGCGCAGCGCATGTTTTGCATGCTCCCGCTTCTGCTCCGGTACAAGTGCAACACACGGTGGCGGGGTCTGCGACGGCTTCCTCAGCTCGCGCTCCGGTTGCCATAGTTCCTCTCGGTCCAGCGGCAGCTCGTTCGGGTCCTTCTGCCACGACACCCGTTGCGACTGTTCCGGTGGGACCGACAACACATTCTTCTTCACCGACCTCTGGGACAAGGGTGATTCCGCAGCCTTCATCGATGGCCCACCCGGCGACACCGGTGGGTACTATGTGTGGAGGATTGGCTTCGCCCCTTCGACGTAGTAACCGCCACCCAATCTCGGCGGATGGTTCTTCTCCGACAGATGAGCATGCACTGGCGAAGGCAATGCGCCGCCAGGCCTCGAGGAATTTGGACTCCACGCCAGGTACCTCTTCCGTTAAATAATTTCTTTCTTTTCCGGATACTCGCATTTATAACAGCTTAAATTACGTGGGGGTCTCTATGGGAAAGAATGATAATGATATTAATCTGTCGGTTGGGGTACTTAAACATATGGAGATTGACCGTTTAAAGGTTTCTCCAAAGTGTAATACCACCATTCCTGACCCAGAAACAGAGGACGATGATGAAGCGGATGCCAAATATGATGGTTCGCTAATCTCCCACTTGGTTGGTGAGATTACTGAGGTTGTATTGGATGACGCAAGACTTGGGTCCAAGTTATGTGACTTCACACAGCGTCTTTGCGAAAATCTAAATCACACGCCTCTAAAAAGAAACAAAAACCGCCCAAGAAGGCGAAGAGTTCCACACCAATCCGAGTTTCCATATGAGAGGCATGTTTTGGAATAGCAGAGGTCGCTCAGACTTGGCTAAACATAAAAACATTGGTGATTGTGTACGGGAACATGCTTTGGATTTTGTGGCAATTTCTGAGGCTGGTAAGTGTGACTTTCGCCCGCATGTCCTTGATCACCTATCAGGTGGTTTCGACTACACATGGCATAGTCTACCAGCTCATGGAAGGTCTGGAGGAATCCTTCTTGGGATACTGACAACAACCATGGACTTGTTAGCTTTTTCGATCGGTGAATTTCATATAAAATTTCACCTAAGAAACAGAGCTGATAATTTTACATGGACTCTTGTCGCTGTCTATGGGGCTGCCCAAGATGAGCATAAGTCCGCTTTCCTTCGGGAATTGGTAAATCTGGCTAAGGATAACCCGCATCCAATGCTTATTGGAGGGGACTTTAATATCCTTAGGTATCAGGAAGAGAAAAATAATTACCGTTTTGACACTCATTGGCCTTTCCTATTCAATGCTGTGATAGACAATTTGGATCTTCGGGAGGCCAGTATGTCGGGATGGCAGTTCACTTGGGATAATAACCGACATGTGTCGACATACGAGAAGCTTGATAGGGTACTCATGGATACCGAATGGGAGCTAAAATTTCCTCTGGTAACCGTGCGAGCCCTAGAGTGTATTGAGGCTTTATCGGATCATGCACCCATCATTCTGGATTCTAATTCTACGAAACCAACTGCCCGACACCCTTTCAAATTTGATTGGGATGGATGCATAGGGAGGGATTTGTAGACATGATCAAGAATATTTGGGAGAGGCCCGCTGTTGGTCGTACACCTATACATAGATGAAACTTTAAAATAAGGGCCATGAGGCAACACCTCTCTGGATGGGCAAAACATACCAACGGGAATTATAAAAAAGAAAAACAACGGCTCTCTACCATTATTGATGACCTCGACAAAATTGCAGAGACACGCATCTTATCTCAACAAGAGATTGAATTAAAAAATCAATCTAATGAGAAGATTGCCCGTCTTCTGCAAGAAGAGGAGATCAAATACTACCAGAGATCCAAAGCCGATTTAATTTTGATGGGTGATAGTAATACAAGATACTTCCAATTGGTCTCTAATGGGCGACATAGGAAGAAATGTATTTATAGTCTCCAACAAGATGAGGGGCGGATCAAAGGTCAAGAGGAGCTCAAAAAGTATATCACCGACTACTACAAATCTCTGTTCGGAGCACCGGCTGAAGGGAATTTCACCCTTGATGAGACCCGAATAGATGACATTCCACAAGTCACGAGAGAAGAAAACGATATTTTGACGGCACCATTCTCGGAAGAGGAGGTGAGAGCTGCAATGTTCCAAATGGAACATAACAAAGCTCCAGGCCCAGATGGTTTCCCCTGCAGAATTCTATCAGAATTTCTGGGATATCATCAAGGCTGACCTTATGGAGTTGTTCAATTGTCTTTATGCCGACCGACTTGAGCTATTTAGGCTTAATTTTGGCGAGATTGTCTTGTTTCCAAAGATCAAGGAGGCTGAACGGATCCAGCAGTTTAGACCCATATGCCTCCTTAATGTCATTTTCAAGATTTTCACCAAAGTGGCTATGAATCGGCTTAACTCGGTAGTGGACCATGTTGTCCGACCATCTCAAACGGCTTTCATGCAAGGAAGGAATATACTTGATGGTGTAGTAATCCTGCATGAGACCGTCCACGAGAAGCATCGGAAACACCTAAGTGGAGTAGTATTCAAAATTGACTTTGAAAAAGCCGATGACAAGGTCAAATGGTCTTTCCTCCAACAGGCCCTAAGGATGAAAGGTTTCTCTGAAAAATGGTGCCATTGGATCCAAAATTTTGTAACTGGAGGTAGCGTGGCCATCAAAGTTAATGATGATGTAGGTCATTACTTCTAGACAAAAAAAGGACTACGGCAGGGTGACCCCATGTCCCCAATGTTATTTAACATTGTGGCTGACATGTTGGCAATTCTAATTGAACGCGCCAAGCAGGACGGTCAAATTGCTGGGGTAGTGCCACACCTTGTGGATGGTGGCCTCTCTATTCAGCATTATGCTGATGACACAATACTTTTTATGGAACATGACCTGGACAAGGCTCGAAACATGAAACTCCTATTGTCAGCGTTTGAGCAAATGTCAGGTCTTAAAATTAACTTCCATAAAAGTGAAGTGTTCTGCTTTGGAGAAGCCGTCGAGGTAGCGGCCGATTACGCGAACCTATTTGGTTGTGCACTTGGCCAATTCCCGATCAAATATCTGGGAATACCAATTCATTATCTACGTCTCACCATTGCGGAGTGGAAGCATGTAGAGGAGTGGCTAGAGAAACGGTTGAGCAGTTGGAAAGGCAAGTTGCTCTCAGTTGGAGGACGGCTGGTTTTGATAAACTCTGTCCTCACAAATATGGTTCTCTGTATGCTTTCTTTCTTCCAACTCCCAAAAGGGGTCTTGCAAAGATTGGACTATTTTAGGTCCACATTCTTTTGGCAAGGCGATGGTGAAAAGAAAAAATACCGGCTGACCAAATGGAGCGTGGTTTGTAGGCCGAAAGACCAAGGTGGCCTTGGAATTCATGACCTGCAGGTCAAGAATGAAGCCCCACTTAGTAAATGGTTGTTCAAACTTTTTACTGAGGATGGTGTTTGGCAAACCATGCTGCGCAACAAGTATCTAGGCCAAAAGGCGGTGTCTCAGGCATATTGGAAACCTGGCGACCACTAGTAGAAAAAGGACCTAATATGAGACACATTAGTGCCGGTTCGATTTTGAGCCGGCACTAATGTGTCCATTAGTGTCGGTTCCAACGGCTAGCCGGCTGTTCTCATTAGTACCGGTTCGTGGCGAACCTTTAGTACCGGTTCGTGGCACGAACTGGTACTAAAGAGGGTGGTGGCAGGGTGTTGTCAGTCTGGGGCCCGTCAAGCACCTTTAGTACCGGTTCATGGCACGAACCGGTACTAAAGGTCGACCTACATGAACCCTTCGTCCACCCGAGCTCGCTCTGTTCTTCCCCTTTCCCCTCTCCTCCTCTGTTCTTCCCCTCTTCCTCTCGAGCTCATCACACATTTTGCCCAAAATTTGTCAAGATTTGAAGGCCCCCATCCATTCAAATGATCACAAAGGTTAGCAACTTTGTCCTTTCAACTCTCATTTCTAGATTAGCTCTTGCAATGCTTTGTATAGTTATTAATTTGGGAGGAACAATATTTGCTAGTGCTTGATTTATATGCAATTTGAGGTCAAAAATAACACTTAGTTTGCATATGTAGGTGTGGTTTACTTAGTGCCTTCTAAATCTCCGTCGTAACCACCGTCGATCGCCCGCACCGTCCCGTCGCCGGCACCACCTTGTGGTGAGGCTCTTGTTCATGAATGTTTTACATTATCAAACTGATGTTTGTGTGATTTGGATATATAGTTAATCGTATAATTATCTTACCCGTACGTTGTTTGTTATACATAGTGTCATGGTTTTGATATTCATCCCCGTCGGCCCTCGTCCTTGTTATGATTCGGATGTGGTATATTCTCTTTTAAAACTAGTTGTTGCATTTCGTGTTTATGACAAATTATGCCCATCAAGTTGACATAGATATTTTTATCTAGGAGGTATGTGAACCGGAAATTCCAACCGACCCTATTGTCGAGAGGTTAAATTTAGTTGAAAGAGAAAACAAGTATTTGAAAGAAAAATTGAAAAGAATTGAGGGGGAGAAGATGGAATTGGAGTTGCATGTTGCCGATGTCGTCGATGATCACAAGATCAAGATGGAGAAAATGAGGTTGAAGATTAGAAAGATTAGAAAATATGCTATTGATAGTGTGGCTTGGTATCATTATGTTGTTGGATCAATTGTTACCTTAGTTGTGATCTTCATGGCATTTGTTGTTGCATTTAAATTCTTTAGCTAGAGAGTTATTTGTATGTTGCATTTAATTAAGTGATGTATATGAACTTTATGTATAAACTTTATGTATGAACTTGTATTAATTTAGTCTATTCGATGTTGTGTAATGAAGATGAGCCGACAATGGATGGATGATGACCGATTCTCTCCCGAGTTCATTAATGGCATGCATACTTTTCTGCTTGCCGCTGAGAATGGTCACAGTTACTCTACGTCAAGAACCATTCACGTCCACCTATTTGAGTCCGGTTTCATGCCCCACTATAATGTTTGGACCAAGCACGGAGAAATAGGGGTTATGATGGAAGACAATGAAGAAAAAGAGGACGACGACGGCTATCCTGGCCATGGGTTCCCTGAATACGATGATACAACAATGGGGGAAGAAGCTGAGCCGGCAATGCGGGAAGAAGCTGAAGAAGAGGCATCAGATGAGCCCGTTGATGATCTAGGTCGGGCCATTGCCGATGCAAAGAGAAACTGCGCAAGTGATCTGGAGAGGACGAAGTTGCAGCGCATGTTAGAGGATCACAAGAAATTGTTGTACCTGAATTGCGAAGCTGACAAAAAAAGTTGGGCACCACACTTGAATTGCTGCAATGGAAGGCAGAGAATGGTGTATCTGATAAGGGATTTGGAAAGTTGCTGGTAATGATTAAGAATATGCTTCCAAAGGACAACGAATTGCCCGAGAGTACGTATGAAGCAAAGAAGGTTGTCTGCCCTCTAGGGTTAGAGGTGCAAAAGATACATGCATGCCCTAATGATTGCATCCTCTACCGCGGTGAGTACGAGGATTTGAATGCTTGCCCGGTATGCGGTGCATTGCGTTATAAGATCAATCGCGATGACCATGGTGATGTCGAGGGCGAGCGCCCCAGGAAGAAGATTCCTGCCAAGGTGATGTGGTATGCTCCTATAATACCACGGTTGAAACGTTTGTTCCAAAACAAAGAGCATGCGAAGGCGATGCGGTGGCACGCAGAAGACCGTAAGAAAGACAGAAAGTTGAGAGTACCTGTTGACGGTTCGCAGTGGAGAAAAATCGAGAGAAAGTACTGGGACGAGTTTGCAGGTGACCCAAGGAACGTATGGTTTGGTCTAAGCGCAGATTGTTGGGGAACGTAGCAGAAATTCAAAAATTTTCCTACGTATCACCAAGATCTATCTATGGAGAGACCAGCAACGAGTAGAAGGAGAGTGCATCTACATACCCTTGTAGATCGCTAAGCGGAAGCGTTCAAGTGAACGGGGTTGATGGAGTCGTACTCGTCGTGATTCAGATCACCGATGATCAAGTGCCGAACGGACAGCACCTCCGCGTTCAACACACGTACAGCCCGGTGACGTCTCCCACGCCTTGATCCAGCAAGGAGAGAGGGAGAGGTTGAGGAAGACTCCATCCAGCAGCAGCACAACGGCGTGGTGGTGATGGAGGAGCGTGGCAATCCTGCAGGGCTTCGCCAAGCACCTACGGGAGAGGAGGAGGTGTCACGGGAGGGAGGGAGGCGCCAAGGGCTCAGGTGTGGATGCCCTCCCTCCCCTCCACTATATATAGGGGCAGGGGATAAGGGGGAGGCGCAGCCTTGCCCCCTAATCCAAGAAAGGGGTGCGGCTAAGGAGGGGGGGAGGAGTCCATCCTCCCCAAGGCACCTCGGAGGTGCCTTCCCCCTTTAGGACTCTCCCCTTTTTCCTTTATCTTGGCGCATGGGCCTCTAGGGGCTGGTGCCCTTGGCCCATGTAGGCCAAGGCGCACCCCCTACAACCCATGTGGCCCCCCGGGGCAGGTGGCCCCACCCGGTGGGCCCCCGGGACCCTTCCGGTGGTCCCGGTACAATACCGATGACCCCGAAACTTGTCCCGATGGCCGAAACAGGACTTCCTATATATAAATCTTTACCTCCGGACCATTCCGGAACTCCTCGTGACGTCCGGGATCTCATCCGGGACTCCGAACAACATTCGGTAACCACATACAAGCTTCCTTTATAACCCTAGCGTCATCGAACCTTAAGTGTGTAGACCCTACGGGTTCGGGAGACATGCAGACATGACCGAGACGTTCTCCAGTCAATAACCAACAGCGGGATCTGGATACCCATGTTGGCTCCCACATGTTCCACGATGATCTCATCGGATGAACCACGATGTCAAGGACTTTAATCAATCCCGTATTCAATTCCCTTTGTCTAGCGGTATTGTACTTGCCCGAGATTCGATCGTCGGTATCCTTATACCTTGTTCAATCTTGTTACCGGCAAGTCTCTTTACTCGTTCCGTAACACATCATCCCGTGATCAACTCCTTGGTCACATTGCGCATATGATGATGTCCTACCGAGTGGGCCCAGAGATACCTCTCCGTTTACACGGAGTGACAAATCCCAGTCTCGATCCGCATAAAACAATAGATACTTTCGGAGATACCTGTAGTGCACCTTTATAGTCACCCAGTTACGTTGTGACGTTTGATACACCCAAAGCACTCCTACGGTATCCAGGAGTTACACGATCTCATGGTCAAAGGAAGAGATACTTGACATTGGCAAAGCTCTAGCAAACGAACTACACGATCTTTGTGCTATGCTTAGGATTGGGTCTTGTCCATCACATCATTCTCCTAATGATGTGATCCCGTTATCAACGACATCCAATGTCCATAGCCAGGAAACCATGACTATCTGTTGATCACAACGAGCTAGTCAACTAGAGGCTCACTAGGGACATATTGTGGTCTATGTATTCACACGTGTATTACGATATCCGGATAATACAGTTATAGCATGAATAAAAGACAGTTATCATGAACAGGGAAATATAATAATAATACTTTTATTATTGCCTCTAGGGCATATTTCCAACAGTCTCCCACTTGCACTAGAGTCAATAATCTAGTTCACATCGCCATGTGATTAACACTCACAGGTCACATCGCTATGTGACTAATTCCCAAGAGTTTACTAGAGTCAGTAGTCTAGTTCACATCACTATGTGATTAACACTCAATGAGTTTTATGTTTGATCATGTTGCTTGTGAGAGAGGTTTTAGTCAACAGGTCTGAACCTTTCAGATCCGTGTGTGCTTTACAAATCTCTATGTCATCTCCTAGATGCAGCTACCACGCTCTATTTGGAGCTATTCCAAACAACTGTTCTACTTGGAGCTATTCTAAATTATTGCTCCATTATATGTATCCGGTCTCTCTACTCAGAGCTATCCGGATAGGTGTCAAGCTTGCATCGTCGTAACCTTTACGACGAACTCTTTTACCACCTCCATAATCGAGAAAATTCCTTAGTCCACTAGTTACTAAGGATAACTTTGACCGCTGTCCTATGATCCATTCATGGATCACTCTTGTACCCCTTGACTGACTCATGGCAAGGCACACTTTCGGTGCGGTACACAGCATAGCATACTGTAGAGCCTATGTCTTAAGCATAGGGGACGACCTTCGTCCTTTCTCTCTATTCTGCCAAGGTCGAGCTTTAAGTCTTAACTTCGTACCTTACAACTCAGGCAAGAACTTCTTCTTTGACTGATCTATCTTGAACACCTTCAAGATCATGTCAAGGTATGTGCTCATTTGAAAGTACCATTAAGCGTTTTGATCTATCCTTATAGATCTTGATGCTCAATGCTCAAGCAGCTTAATCCAGGCTTTCCATTGAAAAACACTTTCAAATAACCCTATATGCTTTCCAGAAATTCTACGTCATTTCTGATCAACAATATGTCAACAACATATACTCATCAGAAATTTTATAGTGCTCCCACTCACTTCTTTGGAAATACAAGTTTCTTATAAACTTTGTATAAATCCAAAATCTTTGATCATCTCATCAAAGCATACATTCCAACTCCGAGATGCTTACTCCAGTCCTTAGAAGGATCGCTGGAGCTAGCATACCTTTTAGCATCCTTAGGATCGACAAAACTTTTCTGATTGTATTGCATACAACCTTTCCTTACGAAAACTGGTAAGGAAACTTGTCTTGACATCCATCTGCCAGATTTCATAAATGCAGCTAATGCTAACATGAATCCGACGGACTTTAAGCATCGCTACGAGTGAGAAAATCTCATCATAGTCAACTCCTTGAACTTGTCGGAAAACACTTCGCCACAAGTCGAGCTTCATAGATGGTGACATTACCATCCACGTCCGTCTTCTTCTTAAAGATCCATTTATCTTAATGGCTTGCCGATCATCGGGCAAGTCCACCAAAGTCCATGGATCCGTTCTCGGATTTTATGGCCTCAAGCCATTTATCGGAATCCGGGCCCACCATCGCTTCTCCATAGCTCGTAGGTTCATTGTTGTCTAGCAACATGACTTCCAAGACAGGATTACCGTACCACTCTAAAGTAGTACGTGTCCTTGTCGTCCTACGAGGTTTGGTAGTGACTTGATCTGAAGTTTCATGATCAATATCATAAGCTTCCACTTCAATTGGTGTAGGTGCCACAGGAACAACTTCCTGTGCCCTGTCACACACTAGTTGAAGAGACGGTTCAATAACCTCATCAAGTCTCCACCATCCTCCCACTCAATTATTTTGAGAGAAACTTTTCCTCGAGAAAGGACCCGATTCTAGAAACAATCCATATTGCTTTCGGATCTGAATTAGGAGGTATACCCAACTGTTTTGGGTGTCCTATGAAGATGCATTTTATCCGCTTTGGGTTCGAGCTTATCAATCCTGAAACTTTTTCACATAAGCGTTGCAGCCCCAAACTTTTAAGAAACGACAACTTAGGTTTCTCTAAACCATAATTCATACGGTGTCATCTCAACGGAATTACGCGGTGCCCTATTTAAAGTGAATGTGGTTGTCTCTAATGCCTAACCCATGAACGATAGTGGTAATTCGATAAGAGACATCATGGTACGCACCATATCCAATAGGGTGCAACTATGATGTTCGGACACACCATCACACCATGGTGTTCCAGGCGGTATTAATTGCGAAACAATTTCCACAATGTCTTAATTGTGTGCCAAAACTCGTAACTCAGATATTCATCTCTATGATCATATCACAGACATTTTATCCTCTTGTTACAATGATCTTCTACTTCACTCTGAAATTATTTGAACCATTCAATAATTCAGACTTGTGTTTCATCAAGTAAATATTCTCAACATCTACTCGAATCATCTGTGAAGTAAGAACATAACGATATTCACTGCATGCCTCAGCACTCATTGGACTGCACACATCAAAATGTGTTGCTTCCAATAAGTTGCTATCTTGTTCCATTTTACTGAAACCGAGGCTTTTCAGTCATCTTGCCTAAGTGGTATGATTTGCATATCTCAAGTGATTCAAAATCAAGTGAGTTCAAACGGTCCATTTGCATGGAGTTTCTTCATGCATATTCACCAATAGACATGGTTCGCATGTCTCAAACTTTTCAAAAACGAGTGAGTCCAAAGATCCATCAACATGGAGCTTCTTCATGCGTTTTATACCATTATGACTTATATGGCAGTGCCACAAGTAAGTGGTACTATCATTACTATCTTATATCTTTTGGCATGAAAATGTGTATCACTACGATCGAGATTCAATAAACCATTCCTATAGGTGCAAGAGCACTTATTCAGGTTTAATACTAATCTTGATGGTAGAGGGAGCGTGCGATGCTTGATTATATCAAACTTGGAAATACTTCCAACACATATCGTCAGCTCTCCTTTAGCTAGTCTCCGTTTATTCCGTAGCCTTTTATTTCGAGTTACTAACATTTAGCAACCGAACCGGTATCTTATACCCTGGTGCTACTAGGAGTACTAGTAAAGTACACATTAACATAATGTATATCCAATATACTTCTATCGACCTTGCCAGCCTTCTCATCTACCAAGTATCTAGGGTAATGCTGCTCCAGTGGTTGTTCCCCTTATTACAGAAGCACTTAGTCTCGGGTTTGGGTTCAACCTTGGGTTTCTTCACTGGAGCAGCAGCTGATTTGCCGTTTCATGAAGTATCCCTTCTTGCCCTTCTTGAAACTAGTGGTTTCACCAACCATCAACAATTGATGCTCCTTCTTGATTTCTACTTTCGCGGTGTCAAACATCGCGAATACCTCAAGGATCATCATCTCTATCCTTGATATGTTATAGTTCATCACGAAGCTCTAGCAGCTTGGTGGCAATGACTTTGGGGAAACATCACTATCTCATCTGGAAGATCAACTCCCACTCGATTCAAGTGATTGTTGCACTCAGACAATCTGAGCACAAGCTCAACGATTGAGCTTTTCTCCCTTAGTTTGCAGGCTAAGAAAATCGTCGGAGGTCTCATACCTCTTGACGTGGGCACGAGCCTAAAATCCCAATTTCAGCCCTCGAAACATCTCATATGTTTCGCGACGTATCGAAAACGTCTTTGGTGCCTCTACTTAAACCATTTAACTGAACTATCACGTAGTTATCAAAACGTGTATGTTCGATGTTCGAAACATCGACAAACGACGTTGGGATTCAGCACACTGAGCGGTGCATTAAGGACATAAGCTTTCTACTGATCGCATAATCGCTACTATCAACTTTCAACTATATTTTCTCTAGGAACATATCTAAACAGTGGAACTAAAGCGTGAACTACGACATAATTTGCAAAATCCTTTTGACTATGTTCAGAATAATTAAGTTCATCTTATGAACTCCCACTCAGATAGACATCCCTCTAGTCATCTAAGTGATCACATGATCCGAGTCAACTAGGCCGTGTCCGATCATCACGTGAGACGGACTAGTTAACGTCGGTGAACATCTTCATGTTGATCGTATCTACTATACGACTCATGCTCGACCTTTTGGTCTCCGTGTTCCGAGGCCATGTCTGCACATGCTAGGCTCGTCAAGTTAACCCTAAGTGTTTTCGCTGTGTAAAACTGTCTTACACCCGTTGTATGTGAACGTAAGAATCCATCACACCCGATCATCACGTGGTGCTTAGAAGCGACGAACTGTAGCAACGGTGCACAGTTAGGGGAGAACACTTCTTGAAATTTTGTAAGGGATCATCTTATTTACTACCGTCGTCCTAAGTAAACAAGATGCATAAACAAGATAAACATCACATGCAATCAAATAGAGTAGTGACATGATATGGCCAATATCATATAGCTCCTTTGATCTTCATCTTCGGGGCTCCATGATCATCTTGTCACCGGCATGACACCATGATCTCCATCATCATGATCTCCATCATCGTGTCTTCATGAAGTTGTCACGCCAACGACTACTTCTACTTCTATGACTAATGCGTTTAGCAATAAAGTAAAGTAGTTTACATGGCGTTCTTCAATGACACACAGGTCATACAATAAATAAAGACAACTCCTATGGCTCCTGCCGGTTGTCATACTCATCGACATGCAAGTCGTGAATCCTATTACAAGAACATGATCAATCTCATACATCACATATCATTCATCACATTCTTCTTGGCCATATCACATCACAAAGCATACCCTGCAAAAACAAGTTAGACGTCCTCTAATTGTTGTTTGCATGTTTTACGTGGCTGCTATGGGTTTCTAGCAAGAACGTTTCTTACCTACGCAAGACCACAACGTGATATGCCAATTGCTATTTACCCTTCATAAGGACCCTTTTCATCGAATCCGTTCCGACTAAAGTGGGAGAGACTGGCACCCGCTAGCCACCTTATGCACCAAGTGCATGTCAATCGGTGGAACCTGTCTCACGTAAGAGTACGTGTAAGGTCGGTCCGGGCCGCTTCATCCCACAATACCGTCGAAACAAGATTGGACTAGTAACGGTAAGCATATTGAACAACATCAACGCCCACAACTACTTTGTGTTCTACTCGTGCAAAGAATCTACGCAATAGACCTAGCTCATGATGCCACTATTGGGGAACGTAGCAGAAATTCAAAAATTTTCCTACGTATCACCAAGATCTATCTATGGAGAGACCAGCAACGAGTAGAAGGAGAGTGCATCTACATACCCTTGTAGATCGCTAAGCGGAAGCGTTCAAGTGAACGGGGTTGATGGAGTCGTACTCGGCGTGATTCAGATCACCGATGATCAAGTGCCGAACGGACAGCACCTCCGCGTTCAACACACGTACAGCCCGGTGACGTCTCCCACGCCTTGATCCAGCAAGGAGAGAGGGAGAGGTTGAGGAAGATTCCATCCAGCAGCAGCACAACGGCGTGGTGGTGATGGAGGAGCGTGGCAATCCTACAGGGCTTCGCCAAGCACCTACGGGAGAGGAGGAGGTGTCACGGGAGGGAGGGAGGCGCCAAGGGCTCAGGTGTGGATGCCCTCCCTCCCCTCCACTATATATAGGGGCAGGGGATAAGGGGGAGGCGCAGCCTTGCCCCCTAATCCAAGAAAGGGGTGCGGCTAAGGAGGGGGGGAGGAGTCCATCCTCCCCAAGGCACCTCGGAGGTGCCTTCCCCCTTTAGGACTCTCCCCTTTTTCCTTTATCTTGGCGCATGGGCCTCTAGGGGCTGGTGCCCTTGGCCCATGTAGGCCAAGGCGCACCCCCTACAGCCCATGTGGCCCCCCGGGGCAGGTGGCCCCACCCGGTGGGCCCCCGGGACCCTTCCGGTGGTCCCGGTACAATACCGATGACCCCGAAACTTGTCCCGATGGCCGAAACAGGACTTCCTATATATAAATCTTTACCTCCGGACCATTCCGGAACTCCTCGTGACGTCCGGGATCTCATCCGGGACTCCGAACAACATTCGGTAACCACATACAAGCTTCCTTTATAACCCTAGCGTCATCGAACCTTAAGTGTGTAGACCCTACGGGTTCGGGAGACATGCAGACATGACCGAGACGTTCTCCAGTCAATAACCAACAGCGGGATCTGGATACCCATGTTGGCTCCCACATGTTCCACGATGATCTCATCGGATGAACCACGATGTCAAGGACTTTAATCAATCCCGTATTCAATTCCCTTTGTCTAGCGGTATTGTACTTGCCCGAGATTCGATCGTCGGTATCCTTATACCTTGTTCAATCTTGTTACCGGCAAGTCTCTTTACTCGTTCCGTAACACATCATCCCGTGATCAACTCCTTGGTCACATTGCGCATATGATGATGTCCTACCGAGTGGGCCCAGAGATACCTCTCCGTTTACACGGAGTGACAAATCCCAGTCTCGATCCGCATAAAACAATAGATACTTTCGGAGATACCTGTAGTGCACCTTTATAGTCACCCAGTTACGTTGTGACGTTTGATACACCCAAAGCACTCCTACGGTATCCAGGAGTTACACGATCTCATGGTCAAAGGAAGAGATACTTGACATTGGCAAAGCTCTAGCAAACGAACTACACGATCTTTGTGCTATGCTTAGGATTGGGTCTTGTCCATCACATCATTCTCCTAATGATGTGATCCCGTTATCAACGACATCCAATGTCCATAGTCAGGAAACCATGACTATCCGTTGATCACAACGAGCTAGTCAACTAGAGGCTCACTAGGGACTTATTGTGGTCTATGTATTCACACGTGTATTACGATTTCCGGATAATACAGTTATAGCATGAACAAAAGACAATCATCATGAACAAGGAAATATAATAATAATACTTTTATTATTGCCTCTAGGGCATATTTCCAACACAGATGTCATTAATCCTTTTGGGGAGCAGAGCAGCAACCATAGCACGTGGCCCGTGACTCTATGTTTGTATAACCTTCCTCCTTGGTTGTGCATGAAGCGGAAGTTCATTATGATGCCAGTGCTCATCCAAGGCCCTAAGCAACCCGGCAACAACATTGATGTGTACCTAAGGCCATTAGTTGAAGAACTATTACAGCTGTGGAATGGAACAGGTGTACGTGCGTGGGATGAGCACGGACAGGAAGAATTTGACCTAAAGGCGTTGCTGTTCGTGACCATCAATGATTGGCCTGCTCTCAGTAACCTTTTAGGACAGACAAACAAGGGATACCGCGGATGCACGCACTGCTTGGATGATACCGACAGTATATATTTGGAAAGTTGTAGGAAGAATGTGTACCTGGGACATCATCGATTTCTTCCGACAAGGCATCCCGTAAGAAAGAAAGGCAAGCATTTCAAAGGTGAGGCGGATCACCGGACGAAGCCTCGCCACCGTACTGGTGCTGATGTACATGATATGGTCAAGGATTTGGAGGTAATCTTTGGAAAGGGTCCTGGCGGAAAACCTGTTCCGAAGGACGCTGGCGGACGTGCACCCATGTGGAAGAAGAAATCTATATTTTGGGACCTGCCATATTGGAAAGACCTAGAGGTCCGCTCTGCAATCGACGTGATGCACGTGACGAAGAATCTTTGCGTGACCCTGCTTGGCTTTTTGGGCGTGTATGGGAAGACAAAAGATACACCAGAGGCACGGGAGGACCAGCAACGTATGCATGGAAAAGACGGCATACATCAGGGTCGGGCCAGCTACGCTCTTACCAAAGAAGAGAAGGAAATCTTCTTCGAATGCTTGCTCAGCATGAAGGTACCGTCTGGCTTCTCGTCGAATATAAAGGGAATAATAAATATGGCAGAGAAAAAGTTCCAGAACCTAAAGTCTCATGACTGCCACGTGATTATGACGCAACTCCTTCCGGTTGCATTGAGGGGGCTTCTACCGGAAAACGTTCGATTAGCCATTGTGAAGCTATGTGCATTCCTCAATGCAATCTCTCAGAAGGTAATCGATCCAGAAATCATACCAAGGTTACAGAATGATTTGGTGTAATGTCTTGTCAGTTTCGAGTTGGTGTTCCCACCATCCTTCTTCAACATCATGACGCACGTCCTAGTTCACCTTTGTGAAGAGATTAACATTTTGGGTCCTGTATTTCTACACAATATGTTCCCCTTTGAAAGGTTCATGGGAGTCTTGAATAAATATGTTCATAACCGTGCTAGGCCAGAAGGAACCATCTCGAAGGGCAATGACAATGAGGAGGTCATTGAGTTTTGTATTGACTTCATTCCTGACCTTAAGCCGATTGGTGTTCCTGAATCGCGGCATAAGGGTAGACTGGAAGGAAAAGGCACGCTAGGAGGGCAACAAATAATATGTATGGACGGGCATTCTCTCACTGAAGCACACTACACAGTTCTACAGAATCCCGCCTTGGTGGCTCCATATATGGAGGAACACAAGAATTTTCTACAGTCCAAACACCCGGAGAAGTCTGACGACTGGATTACACGCGAACAAACGAGGACTTTCGCCGGTTGGTTGCAGGAACGTGCCCTGAATGATGGCGATATTCAAAATGACCTGTACTCGTTGTCCCAGTTACCATCTTCAAGTATAATGACTTTCAAAGTGTACCAGATAAATGGGAATACATTTTACACGATCACCCAAGATAAGAAGAGCACCAACCAAAACAGTGGTGTCCGTGTTGGGGAACGTTGCAGAAAATTAAAATTTTTCCTACGGTTTCACCAAGATCCATCTATGAGTTCATCTAAGCAACGAGTCTAGGGAGAGAGTTTGCATCTACATACCACTTGTAGATCGCGTGCGGAAGCTTGCAAGGTGATGATGTAGTCGTACTCGACGTGATCCAAATCACCGATGACCTGCGCCGAACGGACGGCACCTCCGCGTTCAACACACGTACGGAACAGCCACGTCTCCTCCTTCTTGATCCAGCAAGGAAGGGAGGAGAGGTTGAGGGAGATAGCACCAGCAGCAGCACGACGGCGTGGTGTTGGTGGAGCTGCAGTACTCCGGCAGAGCTTCGCTAAGCACTATGGAGGTGGAGGAGGTGTTGGGGAGGAAGAAGGAGGCAACCAAAGGCCAGGGCGTTCAGGTATGAAGTCCCTCCTCTCCCCCCACTATATATAGGGGTGCCAAGGGGGGGTGGCCGGCCCTAGGAGATCAAATCTCCTAGGGGGTGCGGCGGCCAAGGGGGGTTTTCCCTCCCCCCAAGGCACCTAGGAGGTGCCTTACCCTCCTAGGACTCTTGCCCCCCTTGAACCCTAGGCGCATGGGCCTATGTGGGGCTGGTGCCCTTGGCCCATTAGGCCAAGGCGCACCCCCTTACAGCCCATGTGGCCCCCCGGGACAGGTGGACCCACCCGGTGGACCCCCGGGACCCTTCCGGTGGTCCCGGTACAATACCGATAACCCCGAAACTTGTCCCGATGCCCGAAACAGGACTTCCCATATATAAATCTTTACCTCCGGACCATTCCGGAACTCCTTGTGACGTCCGGGATCTCATCCGGGACTCCGAACAACATTCGGGTTACTGCATATACATATCCCTATAACCCTAGCGTAACTGAACCTTAAGTGTGTAGACCCTACGGGTTCGGGAGACATGCAGACATGACCGAGACTCTCTCAGTCAATAACCATCAGCGGGATCTGGATACCCATGATGGCTCCCACATGCTCCTCGATGTTGTCATCGGATGAACCACTATGTCGAGGATTCGATCAAACCCTGTATGCAATTCCCTTTGTCAATCGGTACGTTACTTACCCGAGACTCGATCGTCGGTATCCCAATACCTTGTTCAGTCTCGTTTCCGGCAAGTCACTTTACTCGTACCGTAATGCATGATCCCGTGTCCAACACCTTGGTCACATTGAGCTCAATATGATGATGCATTACCGAGTGGGCCCAGAGATACCTCTCCATCATACGGAGTGACAAATCCCAGTCTCGATCCGTGTCAACCCAACAGCTACTTTCGGAGATACCTGTAATGTACCTTTATAGTCACTCAGTTACGTTGTGACGTTTGGTACACCCAAGGCATTCTTACGGTATCCGGGAGTTACACGATCTCATGGTCGAAGGAAGAGATACTTGACACTTGCAAAGCTCTAGCAAAACAAACTACACGATCTTTTATGCTATGCTTAGGATTGGGTCTTGTCCATCACATCATTCTCCTAATGATGTGATCCCGTTATCAATGACATCCAATGTCCATAGTCAGGAAACCATGACTATCTGTTGATCACAACGAGCTGGTCAACTAGAGGCTTACCAGGGACATTGTGTGGTCTAAGTATTCACACGTGTATTACGATTTCCGGATAATACAGTTATAGCATGAATAAAAGACAATTATCATGAACAATGAAATATAATAATACTTTTATTATTGCCTCTAGGGCATATTTCCAACAGTCTCCCACTTGCACTAGAGTCACTAATCTAGTTACATTGTGATGAATCGAACACCCATAGAGTTCTGGTGTTGATCATGTTTTGCACGCGAGAGAGGTTTAGTCAGCGGATCAGCGACATTCAGATCCGTGTGCACTTTGCAAATCTCTATGTCTCCATCTTGAACATTTTCACGGATGGAGTTGAAACGACGCTTGATGTGCCTGGTCTTCTTGTGAAACCTGGGCTCCTTTGCGAGGGCAATAGCTCCAGTGTTGTCACAGAAGAGTTTGATCGGCCCCGACGCATTGGGTATGACTCCTAGGTCGGTGATGAACTCCTTCACCCAAATCGCTTCATGTGCTGCCTCCGAGGCTGCCATGTACTCCGCTTCACATGTAGATCCCGCCACGACGCTCTGCTTGCAGCTGCACCAGCTTACTGCTCCACCATTCAACATATATACGTATCCGGTTTGTGACTTAGAGTCATCCGGATCTGAGTCGAAGCTAGCGTCGACGTAACCCTTTACGACGAGCTCTTCGTCTCCTCCATAAACGAGAAACATGTCCTTTGTCCTTTTCAGGTACTTCAGGATATTCTTGACCGCTGTCCAGTGTTCCTTGCCGGGATTACTTTGGTATCTTGCTACCAAACTTACGGCAAGGTTTACATCGGGTCTGGTACACAGCATGGCATACATAATAGATCCTATGGCTGAAGCATAGGGGATGACACTCATCTCTTCTTTATCTTTTGCCGTGGTCGGAGCTCAGTCTCATACCTTGTAATATAGGCAAGAACCCCTTCTTGGACTGATCCATTCTGAATCTCTTCAAAATCTTATCAAGGTATGTACTTTGTGAAAGACCTATGAGGCGTCTCGATCTATCTCTATAGATCTTGATGCCTAATATATAAGCAGCTTCTCCAAGGTCCTTCATTGAAAAACACTTATTCAAGTAGGCCTTAATGCTGTCCAGAAATTCTATATTATTTCCCATCAGGAGTATGTCATCTACATATAATATGAGAAATGCTACAGAGCTCCCACTCACTTTCTTGTAAACGCGGGCTTCTCCATAAGTCTGCATAAACCCAAACGCTTTGATCATCTCATCAAAGCGAATGTTCCAACTCCGAGATGCTTGCACCAGTCCATAAATGGATCGCTGGAGCTTGCATACTTTGTTAGCGTTCTGAGGATCGACAAAACCTTCCGGCTGCATCATATACAGTTCTTCCTTAAGATGCCCGTTAAGGAATGCTGTTTTGAGGTCCATCTGCCATATCTCATAATCATAGTATGCGGCAATTGCTAACATGATTCGGACGGACTTTAGCTTCGCTACGGGAGAGAATGTCTCGTCGTAGTCAATCCCTTGAACCTGTCGATAACCCTTAGCGACAAGTCGAGCTTTATAGATGGTAACATTACCATCCGCGTCCGTCTTCTTCTTAAAGATCCATTTGTTTTCTATCGCTCGCCGATCATCGGGCAAGTCTGTCAAAGTCCATACTTTGTTTTCATACATGGATTCTATCTCGGATTTCATGGCTTCAAGCCATTTGTTGGAATCCGGGCCCGTCATTGCTTCTTCATAGTTCGAAGGTTCATTGTTGTCTAACAACATGATTTCCAGGACAGGGTTGCCGTACCATTCTGGTGCGGAACGTGTCCTTGTGGACCTACGAAGTTCAGCAGTAACTTGATCCGAAGTACTTTGATCATTATCATGGTTTTCCTCTTCAGTTGGTGTGGGCATCATAGGAACGGTTTCCTATGCTGCATCACTACCCCGCTCAAGAGGTAGTACTTCATCGAGTTCTACTTTCCTCCCACTTATTTCTTTCGAGAGAAACTCTTTTTCCAGAAAGCATCCGTTTTTGGCAACAAAGATCTTGCCTTCGGATCTTAAGTAGAAGGTATACCCTATAGTTTCCTTAGGGTATCCTATGAATACGCATTTTTCCGACTTGGGTTCGAGCTTTTCAGGTTGAAGTTTCTTGACATAAGCTTCGCATCCCCAAACTTTTAGAAACGACAGCTTAGGTTTCTTTCCAAACCATAATTCATACGGTGTCGTCTCAACGGATTTAGACGGTGCCCTGTTTAAAGTGAATGTAGCTGTCTCTAGAGCGTATCCCCAAAATGATAGCGGTAAATCGGTAAGAGACATCATGGACCGCACCATATCCAATAGAGTGCGATTACGACGTTCGGACACACCGTTTCGCTGAGGTGTTCCAGGCGGCGTGAGCTGTGAAACGATTCCACATTTCTTTAAGTGTGTACCAAATTCGTGACTTAAGTATTCTCCTCCACGATCTGATCGTAAGAATTTTATCTTTCGGTCACGTTGATTCTCCACCTCATTCTGAAATTCCTTGAACTTTTCAAAGGTCTCAGACTTGTGTTTCATTAAGTAGACATACCCATATCTACTCAAGTCATCTGTGAGGGTGAGAACATAACGATATCCTCCGCGAGCCTCAACGCTCATTGGACCGCACACATCGGTATGTATGATTTCCAACAAGTTGGTTGCTCGCTCCATTGTTCCGGAGAACGGAGTCTTGGTCATTTTGCCTAAGAGGCATGGTTCGCACGTGTCAAACGATTCATAATCAAGAGACTCTAAAAGTCCATCGGCATGGAGCTTCTTCATGCGCTTGACACCAATGTGACCAAGGCGGCAGTGCCACAAGTATGTGGGACTATCGTTATCAAATTTAAATCTTTTGGCATCTACACTATGAACATGTGTAATATTATGCTCGAGATTAAGAATAAACCATTGACCATCGGAGCATGACCATAAAACATATCTCTCATATAAATCGAACAACCATTATTCTCAGACTTAAATGAGTAGCCATCTCGTATTAAACGAGATCCAGATACAATGTTCATGCTCAAACTTGGCACTAAATAACAATTATTAAGGTTCAAAACTAATCCCGTAGGTAAATGTAGAGGCAGCGTGCCGACGGCGATCACATCGACTCTGGAACCATTCCCGACGCGCATCGTCACCTCGTCCTTCGCCAGTCTCCGTTTATTCCGCAGCTCCTGCTGTGAGTTACAAATATGAGCAACGGCACCGGTATCAAATACCCAGGAGTTACTACGAGTACTGGTAAGGTACACATCAATCACATGTATATCAAATATACCTTTGGTGTTGCCGGCCTTCTTATCCGCTAAGTATTTGGGGCAGTTCCGCTTCCAGTGACCCTTCCCCTTGCAATAAAAGCACTCAGTCTCAGGCTTGGGTCCATTCTTTGACTTCTTCCCGGTAACTGGCTTACCAGGCGCGGCAACATCTTTGCCGTCCTTCTTGAAGTTCTTCTTACTCTTGCCCTTCTTGAACTTAGTGGTCTTATTGACCATCAACACTTGATGTTCTTTCTTGATTTCAGCCTCTGCTGACTTCAGCATCGAGAACACTTCAGGAATGGTCTTTTCCATTCCCTGAATGTTGTAGTTCATCACAAAGCTCTTGTAGCTTGGTGGGAGCGACTGGAGGATTCTGTCAATGACCGCCTCATCTGGGAGGTTAATGTTCAGCTGGGTCATACGGTTGTGCAACCCAGACATCTTCAGGATGTGTTCACTGACAGAACTGTTTTCCTCCATCTTACAACTGTAGAACTTGTCAGAGACATCATATCTCTCGACCCGGGCATGAGCTTGGAAAACTAGTTTCAGCTCTTCGAACATCTCATATGCTCCGTGATGCTCAAAACGCTTTTGAAGCCCCGGTTCTAAGCTGTAAAGCATGCCGCACTGAACGAGGGAGTAATCATCAGCGCGAGACTGCCAAGCATTCATAATATCTTGGTTCTCTGGGACGGGAGCGTCACCTAGCGGTCCTTCTAGGACATATTGTTTCCTGGCAGCTATGAGGATGATCCTCAGGTTCCGGACCCAGTCCGTATAGTTGCTGCCATCATCTTTCAGCTTGGTTTTCTCTAGGAACGCGTTGAAGTTCATGTTGACATTAGCGTTGGCCATTGATCTACAAGACATATTTGCAAAGGTTTTAGACTAAGTTCATGATAATAAAGTTCTAATCAAATTATGAACTCCCACTTAGATTAGACATCCCTTTAGTCATCCAAGTGTTACACGATCCGAGTCGACTAGCCCGTGTCCGATCATCACGTGAGACGGACTAGTCATCGTCGGTGAACATTTTCATGTTGATCGTATCTTCCATACGACTCGTGTTCGACCTTTCGGTCTCCGTGTTCCGAGGCCATGTCTGCACATGCTAGGCTCGTCAAGTTAACCCTAAGTGTTTTCGCTGTGTAAAACTTTCTTACACCCGTTGTATGTGAACGTAAGAATCCATCACACCCGATCATCACGTGGTGCTTAGAAACGACGAACTGTAGCAACGGTGCACAGTTAGGGGAGAACACTTCTTGAAATTTTATAAGGGATCATCTTATTTACTACCGTCGTCCTAAGTAAACAAGATGCATAATACATAATAAACATCACATGCAATTATATAGTTGTGACATGATATGGCCAATATCATATAGCTCCATTGATCTTCATCTTCGGGGCTCCATGATCATCTTGTCACCGGCTTGACACCATGATCTCCATCATCATGATCTCCATCATCGTGTCTTCATGAAGTTGTCACGCCAACGACTACTTCTACTTCTATGACTAATGTTTAGCAATAAAGTAAAGTAGTTTACATGACATTATTCAATGACACGCAGGTCATACAAAAAATAATGACAACTCCTATGGCTCCTGCCGGTTGTCATACTCATCGACATGCAAGTCGTGAATCCTATTACAAAGAACATGATCTCATACATCACAATTCATCATTCATCACAACTTCTGGCCATATCACATCACATGATCAATCGCTACAAAAACAAGTTAGACGTCCTCTAATTGTTGTTGCATCTTTTACGTGGCTGCAATTGGGTTCTAGCAAGAATGTTTTCTTACCTACGAATCACCACAACGTGATTTTGTCAACTTCTATTTACCCTTCATAAGGGCCCTGTTCATCGATTCCGCTCCAACTAAGGTGGGAGAGACAGACACCCGCCAGCCACCTTATGCAACTTGTGCATGTCAGTCGGTGGAACCGGTCTCACGTAAGTGTACGTGTAAGGTTGGTCCGGGCCGCTTCATCCCACAATACCGTTGAGCAAGAAAAGACTAGTAGAGGCAAGTAAGATGACAAAATCCACGCCCACAACAAAGTTGTGTTCTACTCGTGCAAAGAGAACTACGCATAAACCTGGCTCATGATGCCACTGTTGGGGAACGTTGCAGAAAATTAAAATTTTTCTTACGGTTTCACCAAGATCCATCTATGAGTTCATCTAAGCAACGAGTCTAGGGAGAGAGTTTGCATCTACATACCACTTGTAGATCGCGTGCGGAAGCTTGCAAGGTGATGATGTAGTCGTACTCGACGTGATCCAAATCACCGATGACCTGCGCCGAACGGACGGCACCTCCGCGTTCAACACACGTACGGAACAGCCACGTCTCCTCCTTCTTGATCCAGCAAGGAAGGGAGGAGAGGTTGAGGGAGATGGCACCAGCAGCAGCACGACGGCGTGGTGTTGGTGGAGCTGCAGTACTCCGGCAGAGCTTCGCTAAGCACTATGGAGGTGGAGGAGGTGTTGGGGAGGGAGAAGGAGGCAACCAAAGGCCAGGGCGTTCAGGTATGAAGTCCCTCCTCTCCCCCCACTATATATAGGGGTGCCAAGGGGGGGTGGCCGGCCCTAGGAGATCAAATCTCCTAGGGGGTGCGGCGGCCAAGGGGGGGTTTTCCCTCCCCCCAAGGCACCTAGGAGGTGCCTTACCCTCCTAGGACTCTTGCCCCCCTTGAACCCTAGGCGCATGGGCCTATGTGGGGCTGGTGCCCTTGGCCCATTAGGCCAAGGCGCACCCCCACACAGCCCATGTGGCCCCCCGGGACAGGTGGACCCACCCGGTGGACCCTCGGGACCCTTCCGGTGGTCCCGGTACAATACCGATAACCCCGAAACTTGTCCCGATGCCCGAAACAGGACTTCCCATATATAAATCTTTACCTCCGGACCATTCCGGAACTCCTCGTGACGTCCGGGATCTCATCCGGGACTCCGAACAACATTCGGGTTACTGCATATACATATCCCTATAACCCTAGCGTAACTGAACCTTAAGTGTGTAGACCCTACGGGTTCGGGAGACATGCAGACATGACCGAGACTCTCTCAGTCAATAACCATCAGCGGGATCTGGATACCCATGATGGCTCCCACATGCTCCTCGATGTTGTCATCGGATGAACCACTATGTCGAGGATTCGATCAAACCCTGTATGCAATTCCCTTTGTCAATCGGTACGTTACTTACCCGAGACTCGATCGTCGGTATCCCAATACCTTGTTCAGTCTCGTTTCCGGCAAGTCACTTTACTCGTACCGTAATGCATGATCCCGTGTCCAACACCTTGGTCACATTGAGCTCAATATGATGATGCATTACCGAGTGGGCCCAGAGATACCTCTCCGTCATACGGAGTGACAAATCCCAGTCTCGATCCGTGTCAACCCAACAGCTACTTTCGGAGATACCTGTAATGTACCTTTATAGTCACTCAGTTACGTTGTGACGTTTGGTACACCCAAGGCATTCTTACGGTATCCGGGAGTTACACGATCTCATGGTCGAAGGAAGAGATACTTGACACTTGCAAAGCTCTAGCAAAACGAACTACACGATCTTTTATGCTATGCTTAGGATTGGGTCTTGTCCATCACATCATTCTCCTAATGATGTGATCCCGTTATCAATGACATCCAATGTCCATAGTCAGGAAACCATGACTATCTGTTGATCACAACGAGCTGGTCAACTAGAGGCTTACCAGGGACATTGTGTGGTCTAAGTATTCACACGTGTATTACGATTTCCGGATAATACAGTTATAGCATGAATAAAAGACAATTATCATGAACAATGAAATATAATAATACTTTTATTATTGCCTCTAGGGCAAATGGGTCAATATGACACGAGGCGGGGTAACGGAAGACCCGCAGTACGGAATGACAATAGTGGATCTCAACAATCTTGCGTATGCAGATGAACCATTCGTCCTAGCCAATGATGTGGCGTAGGTTTTTTATGTGAAAGACATGTCTACCAGGCCGAGAAAAAGAAAAGATAAGGAAGCGAATGGATCATACGACGAGCCAAAGCGCCACATAGTTCTTTCAAGAAAAAGAAACATCGTGGGAGTGGATGACAAGACAGACATGTCAGAAGATTATGAAAAGTTTGATGAAATTGCTCCATTCACAGTGAATATTGACCCGAGCATCCAGTTAAATGATGAAGAATTTCCATGGCTACGGCGCAAAGGGACAGACGCGAAGACAAAGTTTCACACCCAAAGATCTGGGATGTGATCAGCTTCACTATCATCACTTTCTTCTGTGTTTCACACCCAGGAGGGAATGTCTATAATAGTTAGAGTAGTTATGTGTTTTGGCATTTGAAACGCGATGAAATTTTATGTGCAAACAAATTCTTTTCATGCATCTACTGATTTTTTCCAGCTAAATGACCCTGAAATTGAAAAGCATTTCAAATGAACTCAGAAAAGGTTGAAAGTTGGCATGGTATCATAATTTTATACAAATAGCATGTGCGAAAAAGTAGAGAGGGTTACGGAAAAAATTGGATACACTTCATGTACAAAATGGACAATCTCTTTCGAAGTATCAGGGTTTCCGACAAAAACTGAACTGTTACAAAGGCATTTCATTTTTTAAATAACCTAAGCATTACCAAATTGAATATAATTAATGATAAAACACACTAATATTAAACATAAGAAAAAAGAATCACTGAAAAAACTTTTTTCAAAGTTAAGTTATTCACAAACTAGTGATTCATACAAATTTCAAATAATTCAAAATTTAAACTATTCAAATTTGAAAACTACCGGCACTAACAGAAAGTTTGTAATTTTTTATACCTAAAGCAAAAATATTCACAAAGAAACTCTAAATACAGGAAAAAACAACTCAAAAATAAATAAAACAAAAATAAATAAAGCAAAAAATTAAGAAATTAAAAAAGCCCGCCTACTGGGCCAAAGCGGCATGCATACGACTAGGAACACAACCTTTAGTTGGGCCAGGATGCAGGCCCGTAAAGGCCCCGTAGGCCCACTGGGCAGAAGAGGACAGGTAGGCCCAGTAGGCCTGCTTAGGAGAGAAGCTCGAGAGAGCTACCGCACTGGGGCTTATAAACCAGTGCGGTAGCCCCTCGGCTAGCGAGGTGGGACTAAACTTGTGCACCGCCTGCAGCCAGCGCACACCCTTTAGTACCGGGTCGTGGCTCCAACCGGTACTAAAGACCCCCCATTTAGTACCGGTTGGAGCCACAACCCGGTACTAAAGGGGGTGCGCTTCCCGCCGCTTGGCCTGGCCAAAATAGACCTTTAGTACCGGTTGGAGCCATCAACCGGTACTAAAGGTCCATCATATATATACAACACTCAAAAAAATTCAGTTTGCCTCTGTTTCTTCCCTCTGTTTCCTCCCTTCGTCGCGCCGCCCTGCCCCGATCGACGCCGTCCCCGTCGACATCGCCGCCCCCGCCCCTCGTCGCCGACCCCGGCCGTCCCCGCCCCTCGTCGCCGCCCCCGTCGACGTCGCCGCCCCGGCCGTCCCCGTCCCC
>NC_041391.1:663978400-663986166 GCF_002162155.2 Triticum dicoccoides | reverse complement strand
CACACTACACACACACACACACTACACACACACACATTAGTTTGTTTGTTATAATTTTTTCTGTTTTTTAGTTATAGAAATGTTAGAAATTATTTTGTTTTTTAGTTATATAAATATTATAAATGTTAGTTATATAGAATTGTTATAAATGTTTTCTGTTTTTTAGTTATAGAAATATTTATAGAAATGTTAGCAATTTTTCTGTTTTTTAGTTATATAAATATTAGAATTGTTATGGAAATGTTAGTTATATAATCAGGAAATTTTAGAATTAGTTTTAGTTAGATGAATTAGATTGATGTCAAATTGTTAGAATTTGCATATATATAGAATTTTAGTTATCACAATCCAATCATTTAAAAAATGTTACTTTTTGCAGGTATATAGTATTTGTTCTCGACGATATGCCCGGCCCGCATCCTCGCCGTTGACCCGTTCGCGACGACGTCCTGCTTCAAGGGACCCATGTCCAGGACTGGGCTCCGCCGGGCTGGCACTGGGAGGTGCTACCTGGAGGGGGCGCCGCTTGGTGAGGAACCCGACCTCGGGTCCTGTCGTCGACCCTAATCTTCTTTGGTGGCGTTCGCGTGGGCCACATTCGGTGCAGAGGCAGCCGGCCCCGCCGGAGGTGGTGCGTCGTCGTGTCAGGGAGGAAGATGAGCACGTCCATCGCTACATGGCTGCTATGGACGACGTCAGGTTCTCCACTACTTGGTAGGTTCTTTGGGCAGATGACCGAAGATATGATCCTGTGATGGTTCCTTCTCTTTGGGTGTGCACCGCCCGCGCCCCAGGAACCGCGAGTGGCGCCCTAGATTCTTCTATAGTACTCGATCTTTATTAGGTACCTAGCCAGTGATGTATTCGATATATAATATTCGAGACGATGTATTCGAGATTATATATATTAAGACGATGATGTATTCGAGATTATATATTCGAGACGATGTATTCAAGATTCAGTTTTTCCTTATTGATTAATTGCATCCATGCATTGTACTTTGAATACTAAATTGTTTTATATTTCTTCTGTATTAGTAAAGTAAAAGCTATGGCGGACAATACCGGCAGAGAGAGAGAAGAGGAATTGTTCAACATCATACACAGCCCTCACAGGCTAGATGATCTGAATGAAGCAGATGACGGCTCCCAATATCTGAATAATACCGGAGAGGGTGATGAAAAGATATTTGATCTCGACGACCGAGCTAATGAAGTCATGAACTATGATTATGATTATGATGACACAAACAATGTTTGTGATGACACGGACAATGCTGATCTTCAAATAACAAAGACTACCGGCGAGGTATATTTATATAAGCATGCATCATGGTGATCATCACATGTTTTTTTATTGAAGATATATTAACGAATCGATCTTTCTTCTTTCAGCCCTCCGGATCGAGCAAATCTGCTTCTACAGACAGCAAGACAAAGCGAGGCCCGGGCAGAATGTTGAAGGAAGGTGTAAAGTACCACATCGAATCCATCAAACTTAGTGGCGAACCCCTCATGCCTAAGAACGTTGCGGACAAGTGGACTCGTCAGTGCGGAGTTCTTGTGAAGGAAAAACTCCCGATCTCCATTCAAGAATGGAAAGAGCCAAAGACTAAACGTCCAGGTGTTACTTGGGTCGACAACAGAGCCAAAAAAGACCTTTTGAGATCTCTGATGGAACATTTCACCCTACCAGATCATTTCACTGAAGCAGATGTGGATAAAGTCAAGGCCGCTGCTCTTAAGAAGATGGCAATTGCATTCAACACCCACAAGAAAACTGTATGGGCCAACTACCTCGCTAATGAAAGGAAGACTCCAGATTTCAAGGGAACACTGGAGAAGCAAAGAGAGCACTGGGATGATTTCGTGACCTTCAAGGATTCAGAATTATCTAAGGAACGGTCGATGAAAAACAAGGCAAATGCCGCAAGAAAGACGCAGTTCCATAGGCTGGGTCCAGGTGGCTACGCGGTGGGATTGCCTAAGTGGGATAAGTTTGAGCGAGAGATGGAGGATGCAGGGGTCACTCCGGTTACTAGGAACTGCCCCCCCCAGGTGCAGAACTTGGTTCTATGCGCATGGGGGAGCGTTGGACGAGAAGACAGGCGAAGTTTCGTGGAAGGCAAGTCTAAAAGGACCCGAACAAAAGATAATTGACGCAATAGAAGAAGATCGAAGGGGGGAGTTCACGCCAAAAAGAGAGAACGACGAGCTTACGCGCGCCCTAGGAAATCTTGAACACCCGGGAA
This sequence comes from Triticum dicoccoides, assembly GCF_002162155.2. NCBI lineage: Eukaryota > Viridiplantae > Streptophyta > Magnoliopsida > Poales > Poaceae > Triticum > Triticum dicoccoides. The sequence goes on along the minus strand of NC_041391.1, from coordinate 663,983,914 downwards.
GAACACGAGGCAAGGGCGTTATTCCCTCGTATGAGGGCTTTTCGGACTGGAATGACGACTACAGGTCTCGTGCAAGAAAGAAGATGGAGGAGGAGAAGAAGAGGAAGTTGGAGGAGGAGCAGAGGAAGCAGGACGCAGAACGCCTTCAAGGCCTAGAAGCAAGGCACGCGGACCTAGCACTCAAATTCCAGCAGCAGCAGCAGCAGATCGACTCACTTAGCCAGGAAAGGGGGTCTCAGCAGCGGCAGCAGCAAGCGGATGATCGTCCAGCATTGGATAGCACCATCCCATCCATGCTGAGAAGCAGCGTTGGTTCTGCCCCGAGTGACACACTGCTGGATACATACCCTGTGGATGACATCATAGAGAACACTAACTGTGATCTACACTCCAAAATGAAGAACATATCCATGAAGGTGGCGGACGGTGTTGCTTTTCAAGTTACCCCCAAAGCAACCTACCATTGCATCCCGATTCCAGAGGGCTATGCTCGTGTCATGGTTGATGAAGTGGTGGACCCATATTCGGGGCTAACCCTTGACATTCCTGGAGGTGAAGACGAGCGCACACTGGGAGAGGCCATACATCGTATCATCCTATGGAGAAAGGATTGCATCATCTTTCGAAGTCAGCCGACATCGCGTCGTCTGCCGACTCCTCCTCGAAGTCCGCCACCGAGTAAGCAGACTCCCACTCCTCCAAGTCCACGAACGCGTGAGACGACTCCTCCTCGAAGTCCGCCACCTCGTCCAAGTCTCCGAATGCGTGAGCTGACTCCTCCAGTTTCAAGTCTGGCACAGCGTCATGCCACTTCTCCCATTTCAAGTACGGCATCGTGTCAGGACACACCTCATGCTTCAAGTCCATCACATCGTCAGGCCACTTCTGCTGGTCCAACTCCACGTCAGCCGTCTTCGCCGTCTCAGCAATCGCAGAAGAGACATGCCGTAGCTTTGGTGCATAGTGGTACGAGTCGAGGTAGTTCAGGAAGTACAGGCGGAGACAAGCGATATAAATATGGTCCAAGCCTCGCTCCTCTTCCTCAGAGGCCTTACGACATGACTAAGGAGCAAAACACAGCCATAGTGCAAGCCCAAGTGGACGCCTATTTTGGACCGAAACCGGCACTGCCGCCAAAGGAGAAAGTGCCTGAGAAAGTAATTGACCACTTCATTCGTATGGCTAGAGAACCAGCTCCCAAGCCTGTTGACTCGGACTATGAGCGCCAAATCAGGAAGGCACATTGAGCACGAGTACAGAAGGAAGCGAGCTCAAGCTCGAGCCAACAAGCAGCTGGCAAAAAATGCGGGAGAACCGTTCCCCAGTTGGGAGCACAGGCGGCGCAAGCGATCCCCCCCGCTTGTTGTGCCAACAACACATGAGAGGAGTAGTACGCGCGCCAAATATTATTGTGGGCAAACCGTTAGCGTTCCCCAGCATGGCGATGTGGTAATAACAGAGGATCATATAATGCAGGCTCAAATGCTCAATATCTTTGTTGGACAACTCCTCAAAATCGAGCCCATGCCTACGCTTAAAGAATCGGAAATAGCATGGCAATATGTCCGGGGCAAACCTTTGGTCCATCCAGACAAGGTCAAGGACCTCCCAACGAGAATGTATCAATTGCATCAATGGTACATGAACATTACCAAAATTTCCAATCGAGAGTCCCTCATGGTGAATGTCAAGCATGAGCATTATTACCATGAGAAAGCTCTGACCATTGAGTATCCAGAACTATTTCAGTTATACAATCAAGATGCACTCGACAAGTCTATCGTCAGTTGCTATTGTCTGTAAGTGATTTATTTTTGTAATTTAAGTCTCAAGCTAGTTATGTAGTGATAATTTTGATTAATCATTACATGTAATTATCCTCACTATATTCTTTTTCTGTGGTATTATATGCAGGATGAAGATGTATGAAATGAAAAAAGCTGGACGTTATGGCGTTGGGTTCATTGACCCAAATACCATTAATCAGGACATATGGTAGATTGAACATTGTCAAGATGCTGTAGAGGAAAGCATGCTAGAGTTCTTAAAGCGCCTCAATAGCAATGAAGATATATTACTTCCTTACAACTTCCCGTGAGTCACACTGTCTTGTACTGCAAATTCTGTTTTTGCTTACTAGCTAGCTAGATGTTAATAATTAAGTGTATACGGTTTACGGTAGTTGATAAATTTTATGCACATGCCCGCTTAATTAAGACATGCAAACGTGTGCGTATGCAGTTGGCACTGGGTCTTGTTAGACATTAAAGTTGAGGAAGAAAAAGTTGAATTACTGGACTCACTAACTAAAGAAGATAAAGACTACACCATCGTGAAGGGGATAGTCAACAGGTAATTTCAATCATTATTAACTATATCTCGGCCTATTAATTATTAGTTCGTCATTTCCTGATATGAACCATTTAATAACCTTTTTATAATTTTCTTTGCCGGCGGGCAGGGCATGGGCAAAGTTCATCAAGGTGACTCCAGGCACGTGGCCAAAAAAGTTGTTTTGGCATCAACCCAAGGTAAGTAATTAAGTACTACTAGCTAGATACCATCTCTTTAATTCTTGTTTCAATATCATTAATTAATTATCATGCTTGATTAATTATTATCTGATTCAATTCCATTCTCGTAAAGGCCCTGAGGCAGGCGTCGGGGAATAATCTGTGTGCATACTACGTTTGCGAGAACATTCGCATGATGACGTGCGAAAGGAGCAGATCTGATAGACAGGACTAGGTACGTTTGTCAGAACACTATTCACACCATTATCGATATCTAGTCACACAACTAACACACATGCATATATTGATCTCCTTCTTAACAGTTCAGATCGGTGCGAGATAAGCTCCTACCATCGGACCGCATACTAGCACTTCAAGAGGAAATAGCTAGATTTTTGCTCGACCAGGTCATAGATCCCAAAAGAGAATACTATTACCCGCTACCACCCCCATGAACCACTTGTCATCATGATCCGGAGGCACCAAAGGCAACATATATATGTAGGAGAAATTGTGTATGTGTGAATAATTAATGGTGTTGGTTTGTGAGACATTTGATGATATATATATATATATATATATATATATATATATATATATATATATATATATATATATATATATATATATGCGGTTCTACGGACGAGAAAATCTATTTATATATATGCATAACGTGTACAATTTATAGTATCGTGAAATACCAGCAAACAAAAAAAATTGAATGGAAAATAAATCAAAAATCACCCCAAATATTTAGTATTGGTTGGTGTTACCAACCGGTACTAATGCCCTACGCGCACCCGGACCTGGCTCGTGCCACGTGGTGGCACTTTAGCGCCGGTTCGTGACGAACCGGTACTAAAGGGGGAGGGCTTTAGTCCCCACTCTTTAGTGCCGGTTGGCAAACCGGCACTAAAGGCCGTTACGAACCGGTACTAAGAGCATCTCCAACAGCCGCGCTAAACTAGCGCCGCGCCGCAAAATAGGTCGTTTTAGCGCGCGCGCAACGCGTTAGGGCGCTCCAGCGGGCGCGCAAAAACGATGTGCGCGCTAAAACGGGTTGGGCGCGCGGTCAAAAACACTTACCCGCGCGGCGTATTTCGGGCGCCCACTACAGCGCGCGGCACACTCGAGCGCTCGCGCCCGCTCTTCCTCTCGCGCTTCCACCCACGACCGGCCGCACCGCCGCCGCCGCCCGCGCACCCCGGCGACCGTCTCAGGCTTCCCCGGCCTATCCCCGCGCGCCCGCGCTTCCGCCCATCCTCTCCTAGTACCGCCGGCACCCGCGCGCCTCCGTCGTCCGAGGAACAGCGCCCGAGCGCTCGCTGCCGCGCCGCGCCTACGTCAATTTTGAACTATTTGTTATTGATTTTTATTTTGTTTGTTTGATCATTTTTGCTCATCTTCTTTGAAATGTACATGTGGTTTGTGCGGCGTGTGCGCTGTATTTTTGCGCCCTGCTGGAGCGGCGCGCGCGCGCTTCATTATAGCGCCGCTGCTGGAGCCAGCGCAGGCGGTCACGCAAAACCAGCCGCAACGCGCGCGCTAACAGGTTTTTTGCGCGCGACGCTTTAGCGCGGCTGTTGGGGATGCTCTAAAGCCTGGTTCTGCACTAGTGGACTCACACTTTTGGGCTGGCCTAATGGTGGCAAAGAAACAACTCTTCCGCTTTGGGTCTTTCGCGATAAAGGACGGGTCGGAGATTCGTTTCTGGGAAGACATCTGGCTAGGCAATGCCAGTCTCCGAGAACAATATCTAGCCTTGTACAACATTGCTTGCGATAAGAACAATACTATTGCGCAGGTGCTCAGCTCATCCCCACCGAATATTTCGTTCAGGCGGGATTTGGTTGGCGCCCGACTTATGTCATGGCATAATCTCTTATCCCATCTGTATCTGATTAACCTGACACAAGGCCGTGATGTGTTTCGCTGGAACCTTATTACATCGGGGTCTTTCACGGTAGACTCTATGTATCGTCCGCTCACGCATTCTGAGTTATCGGAGAGCAATAACAAAAAAATCTGGAAGGCAAAGATTCCACTAAAAGTTAAAATATTCATGTGGTATCTTCGTAGAGGTGTTGTGCTAACCAAAGACAACCTTGCACGACGCAACTGGCCAGAAAGTAAGAAGTGTTGTTTTTGTACTCATAACGAGACAATCAAACACCTCTTTTTTCAATGCAAGTTTGCGCGTTCTACGTGGTCAGTCATCCAAATAGCGTCAAATTTGTATCTGCCCGCAAGTGTTGCCAATATTTTTGGTCATTGGTTGGATGGTATTTCAAATAGGTTCAAAACGCTAATAAGGGTGGGAGCATACGCCTTACTATGGTCGCTTTGGCTATGTAGAAACAATTTGGTTTTTAATGACAAAAATGCTTCTCCTTTGCAGGTTATTTTCCGTTGTACGCACTCGCTTCGTTGTGGTCTATGCTACAGCGTGCGGAGTACCAACCACTATTCAAGGCGGTGTGTATGTGATTGGAGCAGGTGGCTATGGATTTTTTTACCAACATGGATGGCAGCATAATCTACGCATCGGTCCACCAACCGTTTCGACATAGGCATAGTGTCGGTCTATAAAACTCTACTCACTGGGGCTTATAAACCAGTGCGGTAGCCCCTCGGCTAGCGAGGTGGGACTAAACTTGTGCACCGCCTGCAGCCAGCGCACCCCCTTTAGTACCGGGTCGTGGCTCCAACCGGTACTAAAGACCCCCCATTTAGTACCGGTTGGAGCCACAACCCGGTACTAAAGGGGGTGCGCTTCCCGCCGCTTGGCCTGGCCAAAACAGACCTTTAGTACCGGTTGGAGCCATCAACCGGTACTAAAGGTCCATCATATATATACAACACTCGAAAAAAATTCAGTTTGCCTCTGTTTCTTCCCTCTGTTTCCTCCCTTCGTCGCGCCGCCCTGCCCCGATCGACGCCGTCCCCGTCGACATCGCCGCCCCCGCCCCTCGTCGCCGACCCCGGCCGTCCCCGCCCCTCG
>NC_041391.1:663972589-663977874 GCF_002162155.2 Triticum dicoccoides | reverse complement strand
TTAGTTTGTTTGTTATAATTTTTCTATTTTTTAGTTATAGAAATGTTAGAAATTATTTTGTTTTTTAGTTATATAAATATTATAAATGTTAGTTATATAGAATTGTTATAAATGTTTTCTGTTTTTTAGTTATAGAAATATTTATAGAAATGTTAGCAATTTTTCTGTTTTTTAGTTATATAAATATTAGAATTGTTATGGAAATGTTAGTTATATAATCAGGAAATTTTAGAATTAGTTTTAGTTAGATGAATTAGATTGATGTCAAATTGTTAGAATTTGCATATATATAGAATTTTAGTTATCACAATCCAATCATTTAAAAAATGTTACTTTTTGCGGGTATATAGTATTTGTTCTCGACGATATGCCCGGCCCGCATCCTCGCCGTTGACCCGTTCGCGACGACGTCCTGCTTCAAGGGACCCATGTCCAGGACTGGGCTCCGCCGGGCTGGCACTGGGAGGTGCTACCTGGAGGGGGGCGCCGCTTGGTGAGGAACCCGACCTCGGGTCCTGTCGTCGACCCTAATCTTCTTTGGTGGCGTTCGCGTGGGCCACATTCGGTGCAGAGGCAGCCGGCCCCGCCGGAGGTGGTGCGTCGTCGTGTCAGGGAGGAAGATGAGCACGTCCATCGCTACATGGCTGCTATGGACGACGTCAGGTTCTCCACTACTTGGCAGGTTCTTTGGGCAGATGACCGAAGATATGATCCTGTGATGGTTCCTTCTCTTTGGGTGTGCACCGCCCGCGCCCCAGGAACCGCGAGTGGCGCCCTAGATTCTTCTATAGTACTCGATCTTTATTAGGTACCTAGCCAGTGATGTATTCGATATATAATATTCGAGACGATGTATTCGAGATTATATATATTAAGACGATGATGTATTCGAGATTATATATTCGAGACGATGTATTCAAGATTCAGTTTTTCCTTATTGATTAATTGCATCCATGCATTGTACTTTGAATACTAAATTGTTTTATATTTCTTCTGTATTAGTAAAGTAAAAGCTATGGCGGACAATACCGGCAGAGAGAGAGAAGAGGAATTGTTCAACATCATACACAGCCCTCACAGGCTAGATGATCTGAATGAAGCAGATGACGGCTCCCAATATCTGAATAATACCGGAGAGGGTGATGAAAAGATATTTGATCTCGACGACCGAGCTAATGAAGTCATGAACTATGATTATGATTATGATGACACAAACAATGTTTGTGATGACACGGACAATGCTGATCTTCAAATAACAAAGACTACCGGCGAGGTATATTTATATAAGCATGCATCATGGTGATCATCACATGTTTTTTTATTGAAGATATATTAACGAATCGATCTTTCTTCTTTCAGCCCTCCGGATCGAGCAAATCTGCTTCTACAGACAGCAAGACAAAGCGAGGCCCGGGCAGAATGTTGAAGGAAGGTGTAAAGTACCACATCGAATCCATCAAACTTAGTGGCGAACCCCTCATGCCTAAGAACGTTGCGGACAAGTGGACTCGTCAGTGCGGAGTTCTTGTGAAGGACAAACTCCCGATCTCCATTCAAGAATGGAAAGAGCCAAAGACTAAACGTCCAGGTGTTACTTGGGTCGACAACAGAGCCAAAAAAGACCTTTTGAAATCTCTGATGGAACATTTCACCCTACCAGATCATTTCACTGAAGCAGATGTGGATAAAGTCAAGGCCGCTGCTCTTAAGAAGATGGCAATTGCATTCAACACCCACAAGAAAACTGTATGGGCCAACTACCTCGCTAATGAAAGGAAGACTCCAGATTTCAAGGGAACACTGGAGAAGCAAAGAGAGCACTGGGATGATTTCGTGACCTTCAAGGATTCAGAATTATCTAAGGAACGGTCGATGAAAAACAAGGCAAATGCCGCAAGAAAGACGCAGTTCCATAGGCTGGGTCCAGGTGGCTACGCGGTGGGATTGCCTAAGTGGGATAAGTCTGAGCGAGAGATGGAGGATGCAGGGGTCACTCCGGTTACTAGGAACTGCCCCCCCCCCCCAGGTGCAGAACTTGGTTCTATGCGCATGGGGGAGCGTTGGACGAGAAGACAGGCGAAGTTTCGTGGAAGGCAAGTCTAAAAGGACCCGAACAAAAGATAATTGACGCAATAGAAGAAGATCGAAGGGGGGAGTTCACGCCAAAAAGAGAGAACGACGAGCTTACGCGCGCCCTGGGAAATCCTGAACACCCGGGAAGAACACGAGGCAAGGGCGTTATTCCCTCGTATGAGGGCTTTTTGGACTGGAATGACGACTACAGGTCTCGTGCAAGAAAGAAGATGGAGGAGGAGAAGAAGAGGAAGTTGGAGGAGGAGCAGAGGAAGCAGGACGCAGAACGCCTTCAAGGCCTAGAAGCAAGGCACGCGGACCTAGCACTCAAATTCCAGCAGCAGCAGCAGCAGATCGACTCACTTAGCCAGGAAAGGGGGTCTCAGCAGCGGCAGCAGCAAGCGGATGATCGTCCAGCATTGGATAGCACCATCCCATCCATGCCGAGAAGCAGCGTTGGTTCTGCCCCGAGTGACACACTGCTGGATACATACCCTGTGGATGACATCATAGAGAACACTAACTGTGATCTACACTCCAAAATAAAGAACATATCCATGAAGGTGGCGGACGGTGTTGCTTTTCAAGTTACCCCCAAAGCAACCTACCATTGCATCCCGATTCCAGAGGGCTATGCTCGTGTCATGGTTGATGAAGTGGTGGACCCATATTCGGGGCTAACGCTTGACATTCTTGGAGGTGAAGACGAGCGCACACTGGGAGAGGCCATACATCGTATCATCCTATGGAGAAAGGATTGCATCATCTTTCGAAGTCAGCCGACATCGCGTCGTCTGCCGACTCCTCCTCGAAGTCCGCCACCGAGTAAGCAGACTCCCACTCCTCCAAGTCCACGAACGCGTGAGACGACTCCTCCTCGAAGTCCGCCACCTCGTCCAAGTCTCCGAATGCGTGAGCTGACTCCTCCGGTTTCAAGTCTGGCACAGCGTCATGCCACTTCTCCCATTTCAAGTACGGCACCGTGTCGGGCCACACCTCATGCTTCAAGTCCGTCACATCGTCAGGCCACTTCTGCTGGTCCAACTCCACGTCAGCCGTCTTCGCCGTCTCAGCAATCGCAGAAGAGACATGTCGTAGCTTTGGTGCGTAGTGGTACGAGTCGAGGTAGTTCAGGAAGTACAGGCGGAGACAAGCGATATAAATATGGTCCAAGCCTCGCTCCTCTTCCTCAGAGGCCTTACGACATGACTAAGGAGCAAAACACAACCATAGTGCAAGCCCAAGTGGACGCCTATTTTGGACCGAAACCGGCACTGCCGCCAAAGGAGAAAGTGCCTGAGAAAGTAATTGACCACTTCATTCGTATGGCTAGAGAACCAGCTCCCAAGCCTGTTGACTCGGACTATGAGCGCCAAATCAGGAAGGCACATTGAGCACGAGTACAGAAGGAAGCGAGCTCAAGCTCGAGCCAACAAGCAGCTGGCAAAAAATGCGGGAGAACCGTTCCCCAGTTGGGAGCACAGGCGGCGCAAGCGATCCCCCCCGCTTGTTGTGCCAACAACACATGAGAGGAGTAGTACGCGCGCCAAATATTATTGTGGGCAAACCGTTAGCGTTCCCCAGCATGGCGATGTGGTAATAACAGAGGATCATATAATGCAGGCTCAAATGCTCAATATCTTTGTTGGACAACTCCTCAAAATCGAGCCCATGCCTACGCTTAAAGAATCGGAAATAGTATGGCAATATGTCCGGGGCAAACCTTTGGTCCATCCAGACAAGGTCAAGGACCTCCCAACGAGAATGTATCAATTGCATCAATGGTACATGAACATTACCAAAATTTCCAATCGAGAGTCCCTCATGGTGAATGTCAAGCATGAGCATTATTACCATGAGAAAGCTCTGACCATTGAGTATCCAGAACTATTTCAGTTATACAATCAAGATGCACTCGACAAGTCTATCGTCAGTTGCTATTGTCTGTAAGTGATTTCTTTCTGTAATTTAAGTCTCAAGCTAGTTATGTAGTGATAATTTTGATTAATCATTACATGTAATTATCCTCACTATATTCTTTTTCTGTGGTATTATATGCAGGATGAAGATGTATGAAATGAAAAAAGCTGGACGCTATGGCGTTGGGTTCATTGACCCAAATACCATTAATCAGGACATATGGCAGATTGAACATTGTCAAGATGTTGTAGAGGAAAGCATGCTAGAGTTCTTAAAGCGCCTCAATAGCAATGAAGATATATTACTTCCTTACAACTTCCGTGAGTCACACTGTCTTGTACTGCAAATTCTGTTTTTGCTTACTAGCTAGCTAGATGTTAATAATTAAGTGTATACGGTTTACGGTAGTTGATAAATTTTATGCACATGCCCGCTTAATTAAGACATGCAAACGTGTGCGTATGCAGTTGGCACTGGGTCTTGTTAGACATTAAAGTTGAGGAAGAAAAAGTTGAATTACTGGACTCACTAACTAAAGAAGATAAAGACTACACCATCGTGAAGGGGATAGTCAACAGGTAATTTCAATCATTATTAACTATATCTCGGCCTATTAATTATTAGTTCGTCATTTCCTGATATGAACCATTTAATAACCTTTTTATAATTTTCTTTGCCGGCGGGCAGGGCATGGGCAAAGTTCATCAAGGTGACTCCAGGCACGTGGCCAAAAAAGTTATTTTGGCATCAACCCAAGGTAAGTAATTAAGTACTACTAGCTAGCTACCATCTCTTTAATTCTTGTTTCAATATCATTAATTAATTATCATGCTTGATTAATTATTATCTGATTCAATTCCATTCTCGTAAAGGCCCTGAGGCAGGCGTCGGGGAATAATCTGTGTGCATACTACGTTTGCGAGAACATTCGCATGATGACGTGCGAAAGGAGCAGATCTGATAGACAGGACTAGGTACGTTTGTCAGAACACTATTCACACCATTATCGATATCTAGTCACACAACTAACACACATGCATATATTGATCTCCTTCTTAACAGTTCAGATCGGTGCGAGATAAGCTCCTACCATCGGACCGCATACTAGCACTTCAAGAGGAAATAGCCGGATTTTTGCTCGACCAGGTCATAGATCCCAAAAGAGAATACTATTACCCGCTACCACCCCCATGAACCACTTGTCATCGTGATCTGGAGGCACCAAAGGCAACATATATATGTAGGAGAAATTGTGTATGTGTGAATAATTAATGGTGTTGGTTTGTGAGACA
>NC_041391.1:663966660-663971938 GCF_002162155.2 Triticum dicoccoides | reverse complement strand
GGTTCTACGGACGAGAAAATCTATTTATATATATGCATAACGTGTATAATTTATAGTATCGTGAAATACCAGCAAACAAAAAAAATTGAATGGAAAATAAATCAAAAATCACCCCAAATATTTAGTATTGGTTGGTGTTACCAACCGGTACTAATGCCCTACGCGCACCCGGACCTGGCTCGTGCCACGTGGTGGCACTTTAGCGCCGGTTCGTGACGAACCGGTACTAAAGGGGGAGGGCTTTAGTCCCCACTCTTTAGTGCCGGTTGGCAAACCGGCACTAAAGGCCGTTACGAACCGGTACTAAGAGCATCTCCAACAGCCGTGCTAAACTAGCGCCGCGCCGCAAAATAGGTCGTTTTAGCGCGCGCGCAACGCGTCAGGGCGCTCCAGCGGGCGCGCAAAAACGGTGCGCGCGCTAAAACGGGTTGGGCGCGCGGTCAAAAACACTTACCCGCGCGGCGTATTTCGGGCGCCCACTACAGCGCGCGGCACACTCGAGCGCTCGCGCCCGCTCTTCCTCTCGCGCTTCCACCCACGACCGGCCGCGCCGCCGCCGCCGCCCGCGCACCCCGGCGACCGTCTCAGGCTTCCCCGGCCTATCCCCGCGCGCCCGCGCTTCCGCCCATCCTCTCCTAGTACCGCCGGCGCCCGCGCGCCTCCGTCGTCCGAGGAACAGCGCCCGAGCGCTTGCTGCCGCGCCACGCCTACGTCAATTTTGAACTATTTGTTATTGATTTTTATTTTGTTTGTTTGATCATTTTTGCTCATCTTCTTTGAAATGTACATGTGGTTTGTGCGGCGTGTGCGCTGTATTTTTGCGCCCTGCTGGAGCGGCGCGCGCGCGCTGCATTATAGCGCCGCTGCTGGAGCCAGCGCAGGCGGGCGCGCAAAACCAGCCGCAACACGCGCGCTAATAGGTTTTTTGCGCGCGGCGCTTTAGCGCGGCTGTTGGGGATGCTCTAAAGCCCGGTTCTGCACTAGTGGACTCACACTTTTGGGCTGGCCTAATGGCGGCAAAGAAACAACTCTTCCGCTTTGGGTCTTTCGCGATAAAGGACGGGTCGGAGATTCGTTTCTGGGAAGACATCTGGCTAGGCAATGCCAGTCTCCGAGAACAATATCTAGCCTTGTACAACATTGCTTGCGATAAGAACAATACTATTGCGCAGGTGCTCAGCTCATCCCCGCCGAATATTTCGTTCAGGCGGGATTTGGTTGGCGCCCGACTTATGTCATGGCATAATCTCTTATCCCATCTGTATCTGATTAACCTGACACAAGGCCGTGATGTGTTTCGCTGGAACCTTATTACATCGGGGTCTTTCACGGTAGACTCTATGTGTCGTCCGCTCACGCATTCTGAGTTATCGGAGAGCAATAAAAAAAAATCTGGAAGGCAAAGATTCCACTAAAAGTTAAAATATTCATGTGGTATCTTCGTAGAGGTGTTGTGCTAACCAAACACAACCTTGCACGACGCAACTGGCCAGAAAGTAAGAAGTGTTGTTTTTGTACTCATAACGAGACAATCAAACACCTCTTTTTTCAATGCAAGTTTGCGCGTTCTACGTGGTCAGTCATCCAAATAGCGTCAAATTTGTATCTGCCCGCAAGTGTTGCCAATATTTTTGGTCATTGGTTGGATGGTATTTCAAATAGGTTCAAAACGCTAATAAGGGTGGGAGCATACGCCTTACTATGGTCGCTTTGGCTATGTAGAAACGATTTGGTTTTTAATGACAAAAATACTTCTCCTTTGCAGGTTATTTTCCGTTGTACGCACTCGCTTCGTTGTGGTCTATGCTACAGCGTGCGGAGTACCAACCGCTATTCAAAGCGGTGTGTATGCGATTGGAGCAGGTGGCTATGGAGTTTTTTACCAACATGGATGGCAGCATAATCTACGCATCGGTCCACCAACCGTTTCGACATAGGCATAGTGTCGGTCTATAAGACTCTACTCTTGCCGAACTGTCATTTTTTTTTCTTGTCAGCTTTTTGATGTTTGGCTATGTGCATCCTAATTATGCAGAGGCCGGGTGATACTCTAAATGCTTTGTATCGCTTGATGCTACATTTTGAGATAATAAAAGCGCCCTTCATCGAAAAAATATAACAGCGGCACATATGGATGATCAGTTGGTCCAATACGGTATATGCGCAGAAACCAGTTTAAGTGCAAAATAAACATGATTACACTGCCAATGTCTTTCCATCTTGTTGTTGATCCTTTTGTGCTACGAATTTTGTCGACAATTTTCTTGCACCCTAGCGTGGCGCCCTATGCGCTGCTTTACGCTCGCGGCTTGCATGCTGTAGACGCGAAGGAGGACTCGTGGGTCTTTCTGATCTCACGCCCGGCATCATGGCCTCAGGGGACGATGCGATCATAGCATCGAGTTCGCCTAGGACAAGCGTCATGAGTGGGCCGTGGCGCCTCGCGAGGTCGTGCAGAGCGCGGTGCGGCAGGGCGCCTACAAGGTCACTTCCTGGGACACCTACCCGTTGGGTGGCTGCCTCCCCATCATCACCGTGCTCCAGCGCCAGCTCCGCCATGAGCACGGCATCCTCCGCTGCCTCCACGCTAGCTCCGCCACTACCGCCGCTGGCTCAGTTTTCGTCTCCCCAGTCTATACCGGCCCACCACTCACCGCAGATGTTCCTCCAGTCAGTCCCCAGCTCAACCTGATGCCTGAAACCTGAAGTTACTTGTAAGTGTTCAAAAGTTCAAAATGTTCAGAACAGAATTAGACAGATAAGGGAGAGAGGGATCGATCTGATAGTCTACATTTCGGCGTACTCGGTGTTCGGATTAGTTGTAATTTTTCGCACCTAAAAAAATTGCTTAAATTATGTAAACAACGTTTGACTTACTGTAAACCAAGTATGGGCGCTGCCTCTCTAATATAAATGACAGCGCAGAGGGTGGATGGAAGGCAAGCCATCAAGAAAACCAAATTTATCATTCTTTTATATTTTTCTTTCCAGTCATTTACTTTCTCCTGCAAACAACTCTGTTTTTCTCTTATCTCTGTACCACGGCAAGCCAGCCGCCTCTTGGATTCCACATGCAATTCGCGAGGTGCTACTAATTCTTCCGGCGACGACCACACCATGTACTACTTCGACATTGAGCACAACTGCGCATCAGCAGCGTCACGATTATACAACGACGACGGGTGCTGATCCATCACTACAGCGGACGACACAGCCATACTACTACTACTACGACAACGCTATACCAATTGCTATTCAAACACACTGCTACTGCTGGCAGCCATGTGAACGTACGAGTATGACGAGATCTTTTCTTCCGTGTCACGCCTCTGAATTTCATCCTTGATTAATTCTGTGTTTCTGTTTGGTTTGGTTTTCAACAGACGATCTAATTAACCATTGCATATTATTTGCCTATGAAGATACCAGCTCCTAATGATTTATCAATTATTGTTGTCATGTTGTATGCTAGCTCTCGAGGTGCTGATTAACCATGGCAGTACTGATTAACCATGGCAGTACGTGATGAATGGCCAATCAGTACGGTGACATTGATTTATGCTTTATCTGATGATACATTACAATCACTTTAAACCTTTTTTCCAAGACATTAAAATAGGTCTAAAGGGTGGAAAGGTTACAACAAATACACTCCAAAATACGGAATAAAAGATTTCCCGCCTCTTTGGAATTACTACAACATGGATGGGAAAATTAATGATCAAATCAAATAATCACTTTTCAGAAAAAAAAATATAAGTACAAGAACTATGTAGTGTTGTTAAGTTACAAGTTTCTTACATTTCACATGCATGAATGTTCACAATGATTGTGGTCGGTATCAGGCTTGCTTTCTTTCTTCGTCGATGCTGTTAAAATGACGAACTTCAGTCCTGTCATGTTCCCCAACATACATTTTATCACTGGTTATAACAAAACAACCTCAGGTTTCACTTCTATTGAGTTCTTAAATATTGCAATTTTTTGTAGCATCATTCTTGCATTTTTAGTATAATTAGTTGACCCTAATTAAGATACATGGGGAAAATAGTTGCTCCAATTGAATTGCAATTTTTGTGTTGTCAAACCGCATAGTGAACATTGGAATATTTGCTAGGAAATAATTGGAATAATTGATGATCTCTCTCTCTCTCTCTCTCTCTCTCTCTCTCTCTCTCTCTCTCTCTCTCTCTCTCTCTCTCAGAGACACAGACCCTCTCTCTCTCTCTCTCTCTGAAGTAAAAAAACAATCCTTTCCTGCAGACGAAGCCCAACCAAGATATCCAAGAACTTTAGGCATGTTTTGGCCACAATCATTTCCAGAACTATGTGTTCTTTAAACTATAGCGAACACGATAGCCAAAAACTTCAGGCATTTTGGACCAATCAAGCCATTTTTTGTTTCCTGTACTTTAAACTATTCATCATGGGCACTAATCCTGTAGGAGGCTACACCGGGATGTTCTATTTTAGCAATAATTATCTATGTTTCTTTCATCTTACCACAGTAGAGTCATGGCACGGTCCGCAAGAATAGATTATCCTTATCAGAGATTTATGAACATGTGTTTCCTTCTTTAGCAACATCCAACATGCATGATGCTAATAAATTTGCTTCTTTCTTACTTATTTTTCTATGTCCACAATTGTACATACAATGATCCGCTATCTTAAATTGATAAGTTTAATTATAAATAGTAGACACAATCCATATGAACACATCGTATCGATGGGCGCGGCGTGCCGCCGCGCGGGCTATGCTAGTTACTTAAATCTCTCAGTTCGCTCTGTCTGTATCTCTTTTCCTCTCTGAAACCTGATCAGCAAGTTTCATCCACTCACGCCTCGATTCACTTCAACATCAACGCATACGGGTGTTACACCCTATATTCAGTATTCGGTATGCAAGCTTGTTGAGCCATTTTCAGAAACGTGAAATTGCAGAGATGAGTTGTCGTGAAGTGCAACATGTAATACCTCCGATCCATAATAGTGTCATAGTTTTAGTTCAAAACTAGGACACTTATTATGTATCGGAGGAAGTAGTATATAAGTACTGACCGAAACACTCTAAATCCAAAGTCATCGCTAATGCTGATGCTCATCACCGCGAAGACAGCGAGCAAGGAGACGATCCCACGCAAACACCCTCAACGCCAGATTTGTTGGACGTCATCTTCTCGCTGATCGCTAGTCTCTCTCTCTCTCTCTCCCTCCCTCCCTCTCTCGCTTGCAAGCCTCTCTATCCGATCAATGCGCTTGAGGCTTGATTACGCCA
>NC_041391.1:663938240-663966263 GCF_002162155.2 Triticum dicoccoides | reverse complement strand
CTGGCCAAGAACGCGCGCTATTGTAGGCCAGTCGCCATTTCGTTTGGGGGCCGGCTGGTCGGTTTTATTACTCCATCATTGCCGCAGTCCACGGTTGACCCATCAGTAATCGACAAGTTGACTTTTGTAAAAACAATTGTATCTATAAACCTATGCAAATTTGAAAAACAGCTGTTGAATATGAAAAAAAATCAGAACTTTCAATAAGTTCATATATTTGAAAAAAAACATAAGTTTAAAAAATGTTTGTTGATCTGAGTAGGTTCATGTATTTGAAAACGGTTCGCAGATTTTGTGGATTCGAAAAGCAGTTCACAAAATTCAAAAAAAACCACAAAATAGTTCATAAATTAAAAAATCAAGGGTCTAGAAAAAAGTTCATGGGTTTAAGAAAATGTTCACATGTGCCAAAAATCATGAATTTGAAAATAATGTTAGTTTGAAAAAAATTCTAGTTTTTTTCAGAATACAAAAATCCGAATATAAAATTTGTGAAATAAAAAATCTAAAGATTAAAAAACAAAAGATAGACGAAAACCAAAAATCAGGCGAGAAAAACCGGACACAGAAAACCAGGGGAAGCGTCAAGATTTTTCCCCAAATCGGGATGTACCAGTGACTCGCGAACCTGGCATGTGCGCCGCTTGTGGGGACCTCCTATATGTCACATTTTGCGTAATAGTCGGCGATTCACACAGTTGTGCCGACTGGGCGGCATTGTGGCATTGTAGCATAAAAATCCCCAAAAAAGTCGCACGCTCCTGATGGATCAAACACCAGACCTCCGTAGAATAGAGGTCATGCTGCATGCGAGTAGAGATAGTGAGCATTTATCTTTTTTGAAGCAAACATTCATGCTTTATTATGTCATCACAATGTTTACAAGGACGAAGAGCAAATCACTATAGAGAGTTACTCCAAAAAAATCACTATAGAGAGCGTTCATGATTGTAGCAGCGTAAGACTCCAGAACCAACGACAGCCAAGATCCGAACATTTTCTTATGCGTTTTATGTTTCCTTTTATTTTTTTCGTTTTTTCTTAAAAATGTTCCGAAGATTTCCAAAATGATTGCATATTCGAAAAATAATGATCAAGGTTTTGAAAAAAATTCGTATTTTTCAATTTTCTTAGCTTTTTTGAAAAATGTTAAGGATTTCAAAACTTGTTCATCTTAAAAAAACATTTTTAAGAAAAATGAATGTTTTTGAAAAACAAACATTTTTCGAAATTTGTGCATATTTTAGAAAAACACAAAAAAATTCTAAAACCCCAAACATTTTTTGAAAATCCCGAATATGTTTTTCATATGTGAGAATTTTTTTTAAATGGGGGTCATTTTTGAAACCCTGAACTAAATTTGAAAACATGAACGGTTTTTCAAAAAAGGAACATTTTGTGAAATCAAAAAACAAAATTTGAAAACATGAATAATTTTCCTCTACAAAAAGACATGAACAATTTTTCGAAATACGAATAATGTTTGGAAACGGGAACAATTTTGAAACCCCTGAGAAAAAAATTGAAAATGCCAATATTTTTTAAAATTTCAAACATATTTTGAAAACAGGATTTTTTATTAAATCACGAATATTTTTTGAAATTTTTGAAGAAAAGAGATGTATCAAAAAAATAAGCAGAGTGCGTCAAATAGGGTTTTTGCCTGCTTGTGTACGTTTGCACGGCAGTGAACAAGGAAGAAGAAAAAATGCGCCAAGCCTAGGACGAAAGTAGATGCGCGACAAGTTTCAGAAATAGTAGCAAACGGCGCTATAAGGGCTAAATAGAAAACATGCTTGGAACGACACGTGCTCCCGAATTTTAAAATTATTCTCAATTACAAAAATGATCATATTTTCGAAATGTGTTCGTGAATTAGACGAAATGTTTGTGATTTTAAAAATATTCACAAATTCAAAGAATGCTTAGAGTTTTGATAAATGATTGTGAATTCAAATTTTTTTGTGAATTACAAAAAATATTGGTTAATTTGAAAAAATATTCTCAAATTCAAAACAAAATCAAGAGTTCAAAAAAATAATTAAATAATTGAAAATTTTAATAATATTCAATAATTTTAAAAATGTTCACTGGCACAAAATAATCCGTGAATTTGATTTTTTTATGATTTTAAAATGTTCATGAATTTGAAAAATTTTGCACATGTAAAAAATGTTTGTAAATTTAAAAATAAAACAGAAATAGAATATAGGAAGAGAAAAAAGTTCATTTAAGGTTCTATAACCTTCCCAAAACCGGTGGGGAAGTCACTGACCCGGCGGGGTGCGTGTTTGTATGCCATCTCCCAACCTGCTCGGATACTAGGATCTCCGCCCAAAGTCTTTGGCCTTGAGTGGGTGAGCCACGTTGCTACTACTTAAGTCATGCAAGAGTAAACCAATCAGATCGATTGGTGTCACGGAAACTCCTTCTCTTGGCGTCGATCTGCCGCCGTTGAGACACTTCTTGTCTCAACAGTGATTTCCGTTATCAAGACATCATTCCCTGCCTCCCCCATCTCCCGAAGAGCAGCCCGCCCGTGGTGGCAGGGGGCTAGATTCTTTTGCATGGCATCTTCTTCTCTAAGTTAGGGTTGCGAGATTTCATGGTCCAACAAGTATCGGATTCAGATTCGGATCTGAGCAAGGTGGAGGCTGTGTTGCAATGAGTATCTTATGTTGGAACTGCCACAAAGCGGGGCAGTGCGACAATTCACCACAAAACTAACGTTTTGAGATGCTAATTGATGGGCCCCGCTGATGAGACGGTTCAACCAGGCGAGACGGTGCAACAAGGTGAGACGTCACATCGATCCACCACGAAAATGTTGCAACTTTGAAAATGTGACCTAGCTACGTCATCGCGCTGCTAATCACCGGTAATCAACACACCAGTCCATCTATGCTCCAGTTCTCCTTCAATACTATTCATGAAAAGGGAGGGGGCAATGCCACACACACACACACACACACACGCACGCAACCACATGTGGATTTAGGCTGGAACGTACATCTCCTTTTCTCTCTCGCGCGTATCTTAGCATTGTACTAGTGAACCCCGCGCAGCGGCACGCCGCACCTGTCAATAGGGAATAATGTACATGATGTTTTATCTTGTGTGTGGACTTTATTTACCATATGATTATTGGAAGAATATATTATTGGATTGCAAGCATCGCACAAGGTAACTGAACATAGAAAGCTCGCATTCATAGATAAGATACAGATAGCATACACTCATACACTATTACATCACGGAGGAGATTCTTTTATTACAACTGAACACAACTTGCTAAAACGATGCGAACTTGCATCACAGGAAGCCACAGGAGACAACATAGGAACTCAAACGTGGTTGTAGATGGTACTGGAGTTTGAAATCAAATCATTCTGGAAGACTCTCCCATAGGGTCAGTACCAATAATGAAATGATAGAGTACTTTTGTGAAGTGCTCCAGTCGTGTGACAGGTGGGCAGGTTCCTGTGTAACTAATTATGCGGTCTTCAGTAAATGGATGTTGTGGATGCATACAAAGAGGCACCGCATCAGAGAAATTATTGCA
Organism: Triticum dicoccoides; assembly: GCF_002162155.2. NCBI lineage: Eukaryota > Viridiplantae > Streptophyta > Magnoliopsida > Poales > Poaceae > Triticum > Triticum dicoccoides. Next base: position 663,962,701 of record NC_041391.1, on the reverse strand, counting down.
TATACCGGCCAGTATCTCTGTTTGCGTCACAGACTCAGCTTGGCGAGCAGCAACTTCACGCTTAACCATATTAAATTGAGCTGATGTAAGCTTCTCCTTTGTTGCCTGTAGCATACAGTAATTGTAATAGTTGATGGTGATGGCGTAGTTCTCACAGATGTAATTCAGCGCTGCTTGAGCGACTCCTTCCTCGGCCTCGTCCTGCGTGGCAACATGGTCTCCTTTGAAAATTAAGGAATTTTCATTGATGCTGCCTCTAGAATGTGACGCCCCCATATAGACGGACCCTTGTATCGTGCCATCAGGGTACATGCAATGAAGGTATCTTTGCACGTCCTGCTTTATAGCTGAACCGACAATTTGGACAATTTGGATGCTGCCTTGGTATATATACCATCAAATCGTCCTGCTGTATATGGATAGTAGCTAGTCATTGCACCGTTTTGTACAAATTTTAAACCTAGGTTCAAATCTGAAAACGGATGCATACCATATCGACGGGGGTAGCATTGGACGAAGAACTTGAAGCAGCTTTCTTGTCCTTCTTCTTTGACTGTTTTCCTGATAGGAAACTCTTGGCGGACTGGTTGCTACTCATGGCCGCTGACTTTGTCTCTCAATGCTTGAAGCGAGTGAATACCGCGGATGGCAGCACGGCTATATATAACAGTTTGGAATAGCGGTGACTCACCACATTGCTAATGTAAGCGTGTCAAGTGGCCCTTGTTGCATGGGTGAACTCGCTGTAAGTTTGATGCCAAGCGGCACACATACTCTGAGATTGGCTAGGCACACGGCACGTTGCTTATTAGGTGGCATGAAGCGAGTCAATCGGCATGGCTCGCTGATGCAGCTGGTGTTTCACCAAGCGGGCAGGTGCACAAAGACTCACAGTAAGCTTATTAAAACGTGCACGTACAAACTCACGTACTTCCTCCGTTCCTAAATATTTGTCTTTCTAAACATTTCAACAAATGACTACATACGAAATAAAATGAGTGAATCTACATTCTAAAATATGTCTACATACGAATGTATGTAGTAGTTCATTTGAAATGTCTAGAAAGACAAATATTTAAGAACGGAGGGAGTACTAATTAAGCATGCATGCATTAGCAAATGTAAGTTTCGAGCGTGCATGCATTTATTGTATACTCCTTATTATATTTTATGTGAAACGTTGGGCGGTTATCAAAAGCAGACATTGATGTGAGTACTGCATGGCTGCTTTTTCTGGCTAACCTGAGGAGTCGCACATGCACGTACAAATTCTGCAGCAGTAGATGTAAATATTAAGCGGTGCATGCATTCTCATATATTTATTTCTGTTTTTGTGTGGTAAAGTTCGGCAGTCGTGTAAAGTAGAGAGTGATGTGACTATTGCATGACCGCCCTGCTTGGATAGCCTGAGGAGTGCTCTAATTATCCTCTTGGCTCGTCAGCGCCATCTAGATGGAGAGCGACCAAGCGATTTAAGGCGGCACCGCGTACGAAAGCAACAACAACCGGCCAATAGCAGCACGCATGAGACCCAATGGACAGCAGAAAGCGACGCGACAACTGGCCCAACAGCGGCATGACCAGAACAGTCGATAGTGACAAAACCAGAACCCAATGCCGAATACCCAATAGAAATCAAAGGAAGCATCGAAGCAGAACGAAAATGCCAGGGGACAAACTCGGCCGTACAACATGCCGCACAGGCAACAAAAAATGCTAAACCAACCTACACAAACGCCACGCACGTTCAAAAAAATTCAAACGAAACCCTGAATACACAACGCATTTGTACACCGTCATTTATAAAAAAAATACAAGTGCCATGTTCAAACTTACCCATAGGTCATTTTCATACAAGTGGATGAATATTGGAGCGAAAACGCCCCCGGAAATAGGGGCTTGGGTATGTGTGTACCTAAATATTAATCCTTTGTACAATTTTATATATGAACATTTATAATTATCTAAATTGTTATGTGCTATATGTGTAAATAATTATTTTGGGGCAAGAGGGATGGAGGAGATGACATCCGTTTTTTTACGAGTCTCTGTTCACTTTTGAGGGAATGCATGCTATGGAAGGTAACAGCTGCGATGAATGAAGCTTTGACTGCAGATTGACATTGGGAATATGGACTGCCGCGTGTCTCCACCGCTCGACGAGCGAGGTTTATATATAAGAAGAATTGTCTGTATTAATTTTAATTTTGTTCTTGTCGATCGACTGATTGTAGTCTCCCCGAGCGTCACCGAACCATTTTTCCCGCCTGGGAATTTGTTCTTCCATCTTACGTCCCCCTTTCGTTGCTATGCACCTCCTAGATAGATCTTGCGTGAGCATAGGAATTTTTTTGAAATTGCATGCTACGTTTCCCAATAATGATAGCAACTTCTCGCAATATCCTTATACCTTGGATCTTGCCTGCTCTTTGACATGGACAAAATTATGTTCTGTAATCCTTCCTGTTGCCATGGGCAGACCCAAATACTTCTCTGACAGGGCCTCTCTATGGATCTGCAACGAGTTTCTTACCCCCACTCTAACTAATGCCCGACAATTTGGGCTAAAATATACGGAGCTCTTTGACTGGTTAACGCACTGACCAGAGCCTACACTGTAAGCTTGCAATATATCATTCAGCCGTTGGGCACTCCGAGAATCATCTTTATTAAAAGCAAGCAATCATCTGCAAACAAAAGATGCGATATCCACGGACATCTCAGTCCCGGATGAATACTACGATCAACCCAACCCCCGTCATAATTATTGAGAAGATATGACAACCCCTCCCCGCATAACAGAAAAAGGTACGGTGAAATCGGGTCACCTTTTCTTATACCTTTTGACGGGCGAAATGATGGCAGCAACTCTCCATTTATCTTGACTTGGAAGGTCACTGAGTTGACGCATTTCATTATCAGCGATACCCACTCCTCCGAGAAACCAAGCTGAAGCATAATTCTTTGGAGATATGTCCACTCCACGCAGTCATATGCCTTCATCATGTCAATTTTGACCGCGCATCATCCCTGCTTGTTCCTCTTTTTCTTTTCATTTCATGGTATGAATACATTCATACGCGGTGATGACGTTGTCCATGATCAACCTGCCTGGAACAAAAGCACTTTGTTCTTCGGCAATTATTTCATCCAGTATCTCTCTAAGCCTGTTAGCAAGCACTCTTAAACAAAGTTTATAAATCACATTATAGAGAGAAATCTGTCTATATTGGGTATTGTAAGTTGTACTCTCTCTGTAAACGCTCTTATATTTTATTCAGTATGTCCGGGCCAGGTATTGTAAGTTGTACTCTCTCCGTAAACGCTCTTATATTTTTTCTTGTAACTCATGTTGTTTGCAAAAAAAAAAATGTAACTCATGTAGTATGTGTTTGTATCCTCCGTGGACGCATTCAATGGCGGCACCATGACAAACTTGAACAACCCAGCGATCTTGTCACCTCCCGTACGAGGCGACTTCTAGGGCGACTAGGGTTTTCGCTGGCCAGCCGCCGGACACCTCTTTGGGGACGGTGGGGTGGTCGGCGTTTCGCTGTCCCAGGGCGGCGCCGTCTTGTGGCATCGTCACTGGTCTCTCTCTCGACAACGTGAATGATAACTGATGAAGTTCACACGTAGAAGATCAGTTTTTCTTCTCTGATTGCTTTGATGGAATCTGCTGTCTGTCCATGCGAGCTTGAGAGAGACTGTGCCTTTGACCTCATTAGAGGGTGCTCTGTCTCAAGGTTTTGTCGTCCCCTAGCAAGTTAAAAGCTAGGGTTCTCTGTCCTTCGGCAGCTTCGCCGACTGTGAGTTGTTTGTCAATGAAACTACTCAGACTTCATGTGACTCCACCTGCAACTGTAGTCCCTTCTCGTCTTCTTCACAATCAACACTTGAGCAAAGTTAAGTTTTTCATTACTCTACTTTGTGCTTCCAACTTCCGGAGTTCCCGTTCAACGCCATCACACACCGATAACTTATCTGCGTGAAAATGAACAACTCACATATTGGATGTCACATACAAGAGTTACCCGAACTCAACATCACCGCTCTTTCTTGACCGTCTGTCTGAAACTTGAAGGAATTTCACCGTCGCCATGTGTCCCCCCGAGTCAAATTCACAGTTGTCTCATCCTTTTTTCCCGGATAGCCTCTGACATGTCCCACAGCTATAGCACTCCGCCTCCTTCTGTGCTTGTCATCCGCACTTTGCCATGTGCACTGAACACCACAGAATATACGACCATGTACTCTCTCAGCTTTTGACAATTTTAGACTTTCCGCCACTTTCTCAGATTCTCCACGGTCAACTCCTGTCCATCAACTAGCACCGATAGACCCAGTCACCAACTTGAATCTGGTACTCGTCAACACTGCTTCAGCACCCTTGCACACTTTGTCTGACCACATGTCTGACCACCAGTGCCTTGGTCTGTCGCTGTGTCCCGTGCTTACCGCACGCCTCGTCGCTATCATCGCGTCGAGCCTCTGCTGTCCTGGTCGAGTCTCCCGGATAGCTAGCCCACACTGCCTCAACCCCCACTGCAGAGAACCACCGATCATCACCGACCGATGCCGAGTATCACGTCTCCAACAGACCACTGGTACCCAGTCTGAAACCACGTGTCTCTCGCTATCCCACTGAAATAGGCTTCGACTCTCCGAATTCTTACGCCGTAGCCCCTCCATCAGCACAGAGTGAAGTCTTCCGCCGGACTCCAGCTCCACCTTCAACATGAGTCCATTATGGTTGTACGTGCCACCTCCACGCCCCGTCGACCTCAAGCTCTTATGTGTACACAACCTTGAATCAACCTGCGTCATAGTCTTGTCGAAGCCGCACAAGCCCTCAAGCCTGCACCACGTGTTTCCACGCCCCAAAAGTTGGTCACCATCAGCATCATGCTCCTATGTCGTCGTGGCTGAAATCACCATCGTCTTCTACTTTGACCAACATCCATGTCAGTCCATCAGACAATCTAGTCCGACCCAGCCGAAAATTATCCGACTGCAACCATGCTCCACCCTGCGTCGTGTCCATCCGCACTCCGTGCATTGCTTGACGCCCTGTGTATGCATGATCCTGCCACGACATGCTCCAGACTCCTCCGAGCCTTATACGCATGTCCCCATCTTCGGTCCTCTTTTGACTGCTAGCCGAACAACATCACTACTGACATGTCGAGATCTCCTTAGCGTACGAAACAAAGAACTCCAAGTAGTCCTTGTAGTCTGTATTGTGCAACCAAGTCAAGCAATTCCATTACTACATCCGCTGCACAGCCATAGCACTACGTGACTTCTAATTATCTTCTTTTATTTTCCATGCTCAAAATTGACATGCTAGTCTCCAGTGAATTCCACGTTCCATCACGCTGCAGCACCTTCCAGAACCGAACCTTTTTCCAAACAAATCTTGTGTCTCCCCAGTGGCAAATTTGACCATTTTGACCTATGGACGAAATCAATTCACGGAATGAACTAACCGTGAAACTATTTCACAGCCCTAACCTTTTTGTGTAGCGCCCGCCACGACGGCGCCACACCCTACTGTGCAGCGCCTAGCACGGGGGCGTTGCACACCAGTCCACCGTGGCAGCCCCTGGGCCGCACCCAGCAGTGCAACGCCTCCTTGCTAGGCGCCACACATGTAATGTGCAGCGCCTAGCGCTCGGGCGCTGCACTGTGACTTAGATGCAGTCGCACGCACTAGCCGTCCCCAACCCACCCCATTACCAGTTACAGAACAGCGGCGGCGACGGCCCTCTCCTCTCCCCCTCTCAATCCCCTCTCCAAAATCCTTCAGATCTGACGATTTGGCCCGTGGATTCCTTCACCAATCCATCCTAGAAGGTACTTTTCTCCGATCTCCTTCTTTCTATCCATAGAATGTATGCTATTTCCGAGATTTGAGGAACCCTTGTTTGAATATTGCATGTATTAGATTTGGGGAACTTTTGTTTGAATCTTGCATGTATTAGATTTGGGGAACCCTTGTTAGATTAGAATGTGGTTTGGATACATAGGTTGACATGTTATTTATATAGTTTGGATACATAGGTTGACATTTTATTTATATGGAAAAGATATTTGTATTGAATCTTGCATGAAGTAGGCTTAGTTTAGTTTATTGAAATCACATTTGTATTGGCAAGAATGGTTTGGATACATATGCTTTGAAATTTGCATGTAGTAGCCGTACTTTAGTTTTTTTTATTCAAAAGATAATCGTGTTGACAAGAAAGCTTTCTTGCAAATTGCTAGGATGGTTTGGCTTCTCAATGATCATTGGGATCTACAACACCGGTCGTACGCTATGTCGGTGAAGCAGCAGGTAATAATGAAAGTTGCCGGTGTTATGAATTTCGTGTGTTTTTTCAAACACATACCCCCCATATGTAATGATTTGTTTGTTTACTTGTAGGAGCTTGCACCTCTGAAGCTTCGGGCTCACGGGGTCAACCTTGGGTGGATGCGCTATGATGAGCGGTACACGCCGTATGTTAGGGAGACAGGACTTCTCCCTTTCATTCAGTTGGTCAGCAGGTCGACGCCACCCAACAATGCTCCAGCACTCACCGCGCTTATTGATCATTGGAGGCCGGAGACACACACTTTCCATCTTCGGACCGGGGAGATGACCTTGACGCTCCAGGATATAGCTATGATCACCGGTCTTCCTATCGATGGGAAACCTCTATGTATGAGCACTGATTCTGATGGGTGGCACGAGCAAATGCTTGCCCTTATCGGTATGGTTCCTCCGGAGCCGCGGGAACCAGAAGTAGAAGGCAAGAAGAAGGAAAGAGTCGCAGCCGGTGCTACTTTCACGTGGATTGTATCGAACTTCAGTAATTGCCCTGAGGATGCTAATGAGGACACGGTGAAGACATATGCTTGTGTCTACATGTGGTACGTGATATCCAGGAGTATGTTTGCTGATGGCACAGGCAAGAATGCTCCATGGATGTGGCTCAAGGCGTTGACCGTCTTCGATAGCAAATGGAGTTGGGGTTCGGCGACACTGGCTTACTTGTATAGACAGGTATGAAGTTGTTTCTATTTCAATTCATTGGTACATTATGAATGCGATCTTGCTGTTAATTCAACCATGTTCTCTTTTATGTGCAGTTGGACGAAGCCTGTTGTAGGCTATCTGGAGGTATTGGTGGTTGTTTGCTCGCACTTTCCATATGGAGCTGGGAGCGTTTGCCGGTTGGACGACCGAAGACCGTGAAGTTGGAGGATTGGGACGAGAAAGACGACCCACTACGGCTCCCCACTTGGGCTTACAAGTGGGATGTGTTAAATGAGATAACGGATGATCCCTCGGTCATGTACAAGCTATACAGGAGCGAGATGGACGCGATCACGCCTGAGCAGGTGAATTGACATTGCATAAGTTATTATCATGCTTCCATCGTAACTCGATATCAATTTTTTATTCTATCCAATTTTGTAGGTTGAATGGGAACCATATGGAAAAGGAGAGAGTTTTGGGAACCCTATAGAGTTCAGGCTGAATCCGATGTGCACTAGGGATAGGGATCTCTGGCATATGCAGTGTCCACTCATATGCAACTGGGCGGTTGAGCTTCACATGCCACATCGGGTGTACCGTCAGTTTGGTTTGTTCATGCCACACCCGCCGGAGTTTGAGGACACGTATATAGTGCTACACGCGTAAGATATAATCAACCTTGAGCAATTAGCAGCTTCTCGGCGGTTTCGATGATGCTAATATTATGTTTCTAACTTGCAGGTTGGATAGGAAAAAGCAGAAGATCAAGGATTGGGCCAAGCATCACAACAAGTATGTCATACAGTGGGCGCTTGCTTTGGAGCAAGCTAGGGCTGGAAAACGAGCCAAGCTTTGTGAGCAATTTGTGGTACAAAGTGGCGAAGCGCTTCTTGGAGAAAGCAAGACAACAATCTTGAAGATCATCAGCCAACTTCTTAAGGCCACATGCCCTATAGAAGTTCGAACAAAAGTGCCTCATGCACCATCGATGGTGCAACGGAGCATGCCCGGGAATGTCAATCTCCACCGCGTTAAGAATTCCTTGATGCCGATCCAATATGACACAAATTTTCCTTTGAGCGGGTAACACCTTCGTCCTCAAAAGATGCAGAAACCACTCCCAGTTGACATTGTTTTCCACCTCAACCAAAGCAAATGCCAATGGCAACACCTGGTTATTGGCATCACTTGCTATCGCAACCAACAAGGTGCCCTTGTATTGTCCGGTCAAGAACGTGCCATCAATTGCGATGACCGGCCTACAATGTTCGAAAGCCCTCACACATTGCTCGAACGCCCAAAAAGCACGGCCAAATACTCTGACTTTCATTCCTTCATGAACCGTTGTTTGGTGCCCATGAGGCTCGACCACATGAACCATGCCCGGGTTTGTCACGGCCATGGCTAACAACAACCTAGGGATTCGGTTGTATGCTTCCTCCCAAGTACCATACAACATCTTAAATGCGGCTTGCTTCGCCTTCCATGCCTTGCCGTACTTCACCTTGTAGTGAAAGATGGCTTTCACAAGATCAATGACATGTTGGACGCTCATTGTTGGAAGTGTGGATATTGAGTTGGAGAGCCTGTAAGCGATGAACTCAGACATGAGTTGTTTGTGGTTTTGGGACACAATCTTGCCATCCACCCTTTTGCCTTGGCACATGTGAGTTGGCACACAACTCACTACGTGCCAAGTGGGACCTCCTTTCCATGGTCTTGCACGCACAATCCATGGACATATTTCATCTTCACATGCACATGCAACCGTGTAGCGCACTTTGACGTCCGAGTGCACCACCTTATGTGGACGATAATGCGTAACCGAGTAGTTGTCGAGCCACATCTTCAACTCCAAGAAGGTGTCGAGCTTAGAACCTTTAGCAATGCGGTTCTTGTCGTCTCCCAAATCACGATAAGAGCTTGGCCTAACCCCAAGAGGTACACATTGGCCACCATCTACCACGGCTTCATCCGCGAGACTAACATCCTTGAACAATGTAGTCCGATGATCCCGACCAAATACCTTCTCGAAAGCTTCGGCCTCCTTCACCGTGAACCCCTCCGCATCAACTTGTTCATCGGGACCATCGTCATCCGAGTCCGATGCATATGCACGGGAAAAAGGGATGGAAGGGTCCATTGTCTCTTGCAAGTGATATTTGTCGAGATCACCCACATTGTTGTCATGGAGATCAACTTCATTGTCATCGTCCGCATACTCATCATTGTCCTCTTGCAAAGCTTCATCTTGATTGTTTGTAAACGGGCTCAATGTTGGCCTCACTTCTTGGGTCAAAAGAGGTTCAACAATTTCATCTCGCTTCAAGGGTGTGGTGCTACTAGCAACCAAAGGGGAGGGGTTCCGATTCAAGTCCAAATGCAAACTTGAATCAACCTTCTTCGTTGCAAATAACTCAAGAGCCTTGTCTAGTGATTCGGACACCGTCTCCTTGTATGCAACCCAACGTTGCTCCGAGTTGACACGCATTGTCTTCCAACGGATGTGCATTCCAAAACCAACATTATGCCTTCCCTCCAACTCTATGATATCACTAGGGTCCGTCCAATTCAAATCTTCCCTAACTTGTTGCAAGAGCTCCGCATAGCTAGGACTACTATCAAACACCATGTCAACCTCATCCGGGTCCGATTCTACATTGCCTTTCAAAAAGGCGTCCTTGTCCCCATGATGAACAAACACACATGTTCTTCCCATCCCTATAAGCATTCCAATAACACAAGGTAACATTGCTTTCATGAGTACTAATACAAGGATTAACACGGAATAGAAACCCTAATATATATATCAAACAACAACCCTAACCATAACCATAACCATAACCATAACCATAGCACCAACATAAGAACAACCATAAGAATAACCCTAGCATACTAACAAAGCCTAACCATAGAAATTGGCAAACAAACATCTCACATTTCCATGCAAATCTCTAGATCCAAACAAAACTAGGGTTTCCCCAAACAAGCAACAAATGAGCAATGGGAACTTTACTTGGATCAAAACAAGGGGAATGGAGAATATTACCTTGAGGGAGGGTTTGACTTCGAAATCCACGGACAAATTCTTCAAATTTGCAAGATTTGAGAGAGGATTTGAGAGGGGGAGAGAGTGGGAGAGGGGGAAAAGCTCGGGGAGGAGAGTGGGAGAGTGTTGGTGTGGGGGTGGGGGAGGGGGGGCCTGCCGAGTGGCTGGATAAGTCACAGTGCAACGCCTATGCGCTAGGCGCTGCACTTTACAAGTGTGGCGCCCGAGCGCTAGGTGCTGCACAGTAGGGTGTGGCGCCGTCATGGCGGGCGCTACACAAAAAGGTTAGGACTGTGAAATAGTTTCACGGTCAGTTCATTCCATGAATTGATTTCGTCCATAGGTCAAAATGGTCAAATTTGCCCTCCCCAGTTGCCTCAGCCTCTCTTGCGTCCGCAGCGCGCACGTAGACCAGCCCACGAGCCTGCCTGGGCCACAAACCCTTTGAGCCACGCTGCTACCAGTTGCCCCCTTGACGTGGCCTTCTGGCGACTTTGGCCACGTGCGTCACGCTCGTCTCGGCTGGCTGCTGCCCCTAGCGAATTCCGCCCCTAGCGCCGCTTCCCAGATCGATCTGATACGCCGTCGCCGCACGCGCTATCCATCCGATCAAGCCGACGCCCGACCGGGTCTTGGGCCCATCGCATCGCCTGGGCGGCCTCCTGCACCGCGCTCTGCTGCTGGCCGCCAAGCGCCACGTACGTGACCTAGCCTCGCCACCGCCGCATGAGTCGATGCCCAGCAGCTCCGCGTCTGCCACCGCCACGTGCCTGCTGCTTCCGATCGCTTCAATCCTTGCCGAGTGCTTCGTAACACAAGCCACACGTCGTCCCTTCCGATCGCTTCTCGAAACAAGCCGACAGCTCCGCTTCTAGATCTTCGAAGTTGCAACTCACTGACGATGTCATCGATTTGCTGCCACAGCCATGATCTGTTCGCGCAGAACTCCGTCTTCTCCGTCGATCATCCTCTAGATCAACACCATGTCCTCTTCGAACCTTGCTCATGATACCACTTGTTACGCAATCCCGGGTCCGCTATCACCAGCGTTTTCGACCCACATGCATCACCAGGCCCAACCGAGAGCAACACCGACTTATGAGAGGCCTTGAGCCCTCTCCCCCCAAAAGACTAGCCTGTTAGGTGGGGACACCCCCGCTCTTATAAATCGTGTTATGTCTCCCCCCACAACCGATGAGAGGTCTAGGATACAAGTGTCCTACTTGGACACGACTCCGTATCCTGTCTACACACCGTACGACTTCAACTCCAACTGTAACCTAACTTGTACAATAATATTCGACATAATTCTAACAAAGAGGGCACTTGTCTACGATAAAGGGTCCCCCTCCCCCGCTTTATATTATAAAGCAAACACCCGATACATCCAGCTCGCTGGAGCCGCAACACGGAAAAGCCCAAAAGAAAAACAACAAGAAGAAAGAGAAATAAATGCCGACACCGACAGATCAACAAAGAAAGAAAGACAGGCAACCGTTGCACCCTCCAAAGAACTACCACCATGCTCCCATCATCCCGAAGCGCCGCGCACCAAGCAACATCTTGAAGAAGGAATGCGACGATGCCGCCGCTGTTGCTCGAACAAGTTCTAGGGTTTCCCCCGGTACGCGGGGATAGTGGGGAAGGGATATACCCGATGCCCCTCAGGAAGGTCCGATGGAGCCCGCAGGCGTCATCGCATCGCTGCCGGACAGGCCGACAGGGATTTATCCCGATCCACAACCACCACCGCCACCCCAGGCACTTCGTAGTGCACCACACACGCAGCCGCCCACTAGCATGTGCCACCACGGTTACCAGACCATCCTCGCCGTCTCTCTGGAGCTGCCAACACGAGGCCTGGAAGGAAAAGGAGACAACAGCCACGAGAGCGACCACTACTCGACCGGTGGGAGGGAACAGCCTCCATCGCAAGAGCAAAGCCGACCGGACGCGGCGATGAGGACTTGCCAGGCCCTACGGCCCGGCCAGGCTGATGTGGGCCTGGATAGTCCCTGTCACGGCGCAGCAATGCGCCGGACCAATGAAGTTTCTCGCCACCCGTAGACCGCCGCCGCCACGCCACTGCCACCAGGAAGCGACGCCGCCGCCACGCCACTGCCACCAGGAAGCAACGCCGCCGAGCGCCGTGCCACCGGCCAGACCCAACCCAGATGGGGCCCAAACGGGCCCAGATCTGTGCTCGGCGGGCGCTGCCAGCCAACAGCGCCACCGCGTCAAAGGCCACCATGGCACGCGGCATCGCCGCCGCCTTGCCACACCACCGCCGGCCGAAGGGCACCGCCGCCGGCCACCACCGCCCGAGCAGGGGGGGCGCGGGGAAGGACAGGCCCGCCGCCGCTAGCAGCACCACGCGGGCAAGGCCTGGCAGCGCCCACCGGCGACGGCGGAAGGAGGGAGGGGCGAGGGGGCGCTGGACGAGGAACAGGGAGAAGCCCCCGGTCTCCTAGCTCGGGGAGGCGATGCGGGGGAGGGAGGCGAGTCGGGAGGGGGGCGAGACTCGCCTGGATGAGTGGCCGGCGGAATGTCTTCGGCGACGATTGAAGATGGATCATAAAGAGGTGGTTAGAAGTAATGGGCAAAGTGGTGGACTTCTCTTACTTTGGAAAAAGGAGATTGCAATGTCTCTTAGGCCTCCTTTGATTTGAAGGATTTTTCGTAGGAAAAACGCAGGAATTGTCATTCCATAGGATTTGCTGCATCGTTTGATTTGCAGGAACCAGTCCAGAGGAATACTGTTGCAATCCAAAGATACATTGTTCGTTTCCTGTGATTTTGCATAAAATGAAACATTGGGTCAGACCTCTTTTTTACACAAAGACCGAGGCAAGAGGGACAAAGTTGCATACCAGTGCATGGTTTCCCTACTAAATAATGCATTCCTTCGATTTCAGTTCCTGCATTTCAAACGTTCATTTGTTTCATATTCCTCTACCTTTTCACTGTTTTTCAATCCTCTGTTTTACACCCGCAACCTTATAGTTTTCCTGTATTATTTCTATTTCAATGTTTTTGCAATCCTGTGAATCAAAGAGGCCCTTAGACATAAAACAAGCAACTATATTGACGTGTATGTAGGCAGTGGTCAGGAGAATTTTTGGCGTCTTACTAGCCTCTATGGATAACCAAAGTGGGCTGACAAGCACCTAACATGGCAGCGTCTTAGAGAGCTAGACGTGTGTGCAACACTCCCTGGCTGGTAATCGGAGATCTAAATGAGATTATGTATCCATTTGAGAAAGAGGAGGGAAGACCCAGACCAGCTCAATTTATGCAAGCATTTCGGGATGTGGTAGATGACTGCCAGCTATCTGATTTGGGTTTTGTAGGAGATAAATTCACATGGCATGGGGGAGACATCAGAGAACGCCTTGACCGTGCGTTATCTTCTGAAGATTGGAGTTACAGGTTTTCTGATGCCAAGTTGGAAACGCTCCAATATTACAAGTCGGATCACCGACCACTGCTGTTGAGCTTCGACGAAGCACCGGCCCAGGATGTCTCGGGCCTATCTGTGCTCAGGTTTGAAGCCTGCTGGTTAAGAGTCGGGCTTCCCTGTGACTGATTGTTGAAGAGGCTTGGGCTGCTTCAGGTACTCAGTTCTAGAATTTAAATCTGGCTGCGCGCTTGACTATATGGTTCACTCCCAATTGCAAAGATGGGATCGCGAAACTTTGAAGAGAAAAAACCAGCTGAGGAAGGGATCTGGAAGAAGTCACTACGGGTGATTTGATGCCAGACAATATTAAAAGCATAAGGTTCTTGCAGCAGAGATCGAGAAGCTTCTAGAGTTTGAAGAAATTCAATGGGCACAACGCAGTACGATTGGCTGGCTCAAGTTCGGGGATAGGAATACCCAATATTTTCAGAATTTTGCGTATGCACGAAGGAAGAAAAACAGAATAAACCATCTTAAAGATGAGCAAGGGAATTGGCGTGAAGGCACGGCCTATCTGAATCCTTCGATCAATGATTATTTTGCGCGTTTGTTTGCTACTTAAATTGAAGAGCCGGACCCAGATTTAATTGATAAGCTTGTACCTCGAGTTACAAGGGAGATGAATGATGCACTAGGTAAGCTATTTTCAGCTGAAGATGTTAAAAAGGCCTTATTTTCCATTGGGATACAAAAGCCCCAGGTATGGATGGCTTACATGCAATTTTCTTTAAAAGATGTCAGCATTTAATTGGTGATGTTTTGACAAGCGAAGTACTTGATGTCATCAACTCAAAGAATATCCCTGATGGATGAAATGATACCGTCATACTGCTTATTCTCAAGGTGGACAGTCTGAAGAAAATTTCACAGTATCGACCTATCAGCTTATGCAATGTTCTGTACAAGGTTATCTAAAAAATGATCGCATTTCATCTGAAAGGTATACTCGATCAAATAAGATCACATGTAATGGTGAGGCAGAGGTTCTGACCCCATATGCAGTAGTCCTGGATGAATGTTTTTCGATCGCTCAGAGAATATTGAATATCACTTTCCAACATTGTCCAAGGGATGCAAATAAGGTGGCCCATAGTCTAGCTAGGCATGCTTATGATTCAACTTCTACTGTTTTCTGGGATGGTGATCCACCCATGTTTATTATGCCCCTTGTAATTAACGATGTAACCATCAATTTATTGCAATAAAGAGCCATGAGACGTTCCTTTCAAAAAAAAAAAGCTTGAACAACCCAACCCACAGGCATGGATTCAGGCACTTGGTTGGTCATATGCAGACGTGGGATGGGATGAGCTTTCCTGGATTCATGATGTTGTTGGGATCCAGCGCGGCCTTTATCCTTTTCATCGTCCTCAGTGACTCCATCCCTAGCTCCTTCTCTAGGTACTTCCAATGCACACACCAAAGCACTTGTCACTTGTCACTCATGGGTGGTGACTTGTTTATGAATCATGTGGAAATTTGAAATGGATCACGGCCTTGATGAGATAAAGAGGTCATAGGTCACCTACCTTCATTTTCCCCGTGCCAACACCATGCTCTCCTGTGCATGTACCTTCCATGGACAGAGCAGTATGAACCATGAGATGGTTTAGTCTCTCTGCTTCCCTTCGCTCTTCCTCCTGGCTTGGATCAAATAGGATAAATGTGTGCAAATTTCCGTCACCGGCATGGGCGATAACCAAACTGAAAACATATACAAGTCAGAGAGAAGGTCCTGGATAATTAAAAGGATAGCATACTGCTGGAGCTACGATAAGAATTGCATGCTACTACTTCATCAAGAGTTCGAATTTTCAAACTGCCCTGCTCTCCTATAAATATAAATCTAATGCAAAAGAGATGGCCATGGCTTTCCTAGTTACAACAGAAAAACCCAGGTACTGCGTAAGGAAGAATATGTACCAAGTCAATGGTGACGCATCAAGTAGTTGCTTAGATACAGATATGCATTCTGCAAGTCCAGACAATGGAACACAAACATCCTGCATGAACAACAATTGGGGCGCCATTAGAATTTACAAGACTTGATGCGGCTCATCCACTAGAAAGCGGCAGATAATAAGGCTACAATGATCATAAATGACCATTAGCCGATCTATGTGAGCACATGAGATAACAAAATTTATGAAGCTGACAAGATCTACATTTATCACTAAGGGACAAAAAAGGCATATGTTGATTCAAACCGCCAGTCACCCTTACTTAACTGAGAAGATATTTCGTTGCTATTTGCTAAGTACCATATACTTGAATGTGAACTAAAACTGGATCATATTTTAGCCCATATTTTGCCAAATGATGATTAGGGCATGTTGACAAATGCCAAGATTCACAAGTAAGGAGGCAAACATAATGGTATATGATGCATGCCACTGGAGACTAACTATCTCTAACCGATCATACTGAGCAAGCAATCAAACCGTTATCATAGCTTGACGATCAGGTTCCATGGCAAAACCAGCCCAAAGTGCCTCCTTCCTGATCTGCGCATAGAGGAAAATGCCATTAAAATATGCTCCAAAACCAAATATCCTATATATGGCAGTACTACTATTGTCCAGAAACCAGGGAACATGATCTCATACTGTATGACACTAGTATTGCATGGCATGTGCATAATCATGCAGCACAAAACAAACATCCGTAGATTAGCTAGCTCTACAGGTTCAGACGACTGACCTTCCACAGTTCCTCTTTAGCATTCGACTCTTCCACAAAAACAAAATCAGAACCATGGTGCTCTGCAGCAATCTTTTGAACCAACAGCGTATGTTCAAGTGCATATGCTTCTGAATAGTTGCAATGGAAAGAGATTAACAAAGAAAAGGAAAATCAGTCAGTTCTTGATGTGTAAACTGAAGGAATGTTTGCAGCTTAAGAAGAGCTTTTAAGTAACTTGTCTAAGCAAGTGAACAACCAACAGAAGACGATAATAAATTATTGAATATATGTTAATTACATCCCCAAGATAAGGAACAACTGTAAACCACAAGCATGAACTATGGGTATCACTTCTAAAAATTGTCTAGAGTCTACTAAAAAGTAGTGTGCACAAAGTGAAGTTAGTTTTAATAGAGAGATTGGGTCTCACATAAATAAGGAGGGGTCAAAAGGGGTTGCCCAGTCAGCAGTCAATGCGGTCAAAATCAATCAACCGAGTCAAAACTGGGTTCAACTGACTGAGGGGTTGATTTTTGAAACAAGTGGAAAGTTGAGGCTATGAGACAAGCGGTTTTGAAATTGAGGGTTGAATCCGAAACTGGGTGGCAAGTGTAGAAGTGCATGCTCTAGCCAATTCAATCAAAAGATCGATCTGATGGAAGAGACTAGACAATACGTTTATACGTCAACACTCCCCCTCATGTGTGGCGCCAGCCGGGTCTTGAACTCAAGACCTCTTAGCTCTGATATCATGTAGAAGTGCATGCTTTAGCCAATGCAACAAAAAGACCGGTCTGATAGAAGAGACTAGGTAATACAGTTATACGTCAACAACAAGTTCAAGGCTGTAAAGTGGACTTTTCTAGTACAGTATAATGGCTTAAAAGTGCAAGTTAGGTTACCTGTCCCTATGAATTCAAACATCAAGGTCGGCACTTCAGGCAAGCTTTTACCATTTGCCATGTTTATTGCCCTTATCTGAACCTCATCCAACAATTCCACTCTCGAGACCTAACCAAGCAGAAAAAGATAAGTATCGGTAACTAACTAGCCAACAACAACCTTAATGAATTTTGGTTACCCACTGATACATCTCAACGATGTAACTTCTACTCAAGCATTTCAACAGGAGTCAACCTAACACCTATAATAGTCCATGAAAAACATCTAGCACCACCACCGACGGCCACTTAATGTGCGATGAACAAATTGTGTCACATGAACAAATACAAGCATGGAGATATGAACGTTCACTCCATATATATGGAACAAAGGATGTCGATTATTTCATATCTGACTTCCATTTTTTTTTTCAAATGTCATAGCAATGAAAAAAAAACCGGAAGGACATGGACGAACCTGTATGCCAGAATGCATTGTTGCAATAGCAACATCAGCAGCATCCTTAACAGTTTGAAAATTGCACATAGCAACCTGAACACATAGAGCATTTAGAAGGAATGAGTTCATAGGCAAAATGAAGACGCGGAAAGAACTACAAATAAAAGGTCGACAAAGCTAGACAGATAAGGTAGCGTCCTATGGATGGGGAAATACACTTTGGTTCCTGGTTGTATATACACCCTATATAGAATTTTTATTTAATAATTAAACAAAAAGTCAAAATAGTTAAGAAATATTTTAGAATAAACTTGACTTACTTGCGCACTAGTATATAAATTTTCACAAAAAAATCAATGTTGACTTCACAGCGAAAAAGACAAGATTTATTTGCTATTATAGGTCACTGTTCATGCTATTTTGATGAAAAAAATTGTCTTTTTTAAAAGAAGTCAAAGTGAAATTTTCTTTTCATGGAACTTTTCTCACGAGTACAATGGAAGGTCAAATTTATTTAAAAAAATCAGAATTTTTCGACTTTTTGTTGAATTACTATTTTTTTCCATGTACGTCCATTACTCTTCCACAACTTCAAACCTTGAAAATGGTACTCCCTCCGTTACCAAATATAAGTCTTTCAAGAGGTTCTAACAAGCGACTCCATACAGAGCAAAATGAGTGAATCTACACTCTAAAATATGTCTACATGCATCCCTATGTTGTAGTCCACTTAAAATGTCTAAAAGGACTTATATTTAGGAACGAAGGTAGTACATGGTTTGCTACTAGAAATGGCAAAACAAGATGATCGTTGTGGCGACGTGAACATCATACTGGTGCATTGTAACAATAACCGTTTTGCGGTTTATTTTTTTATAACTTACAGGATAGCAGACCGCCTTTCCACGCGGAGGGCATCCATGATGGCGTAGGTGGGTCACCTCACCTGGAGGCTGGTACTCCGGACTAAGGATCCACTAGTTGTGGAGGATGTGCATCGACCCCGTCCACCCAGGGAGAGGCCTCGACCTGCAATTCTCCCGCGGTGAGCGTGAGGTGTTCGCTGCATCCACTATTAGGATGGTGGCTGGTGGTGAAACATCAGCCTTATTCTGGGAGGATTGTTGGCTCAATGGCAGTGTCATTCCTGAGATTGCATCTATCCTCCTAAAGTTGGTCTCGAGGCGCATCAGGAAGCGTCGGACAGTCAGTAATGCCTTGGCTGGCCGCCGTTGGATCTCGGATATCATAGGGGCCCTGAGCATGTTGGCACTCTGGCAGTATATCAAGGTCCGGCGGTTGGTGTGCGAAATGTCCTCCAATGGCGCTAGATGCTGGACTCTCAATACTCCTCCAAGAGTTGCTACGACATTTGTTCCAGGAGGCGGTTCAAGTTCGTGGAAGCTTAACCGAAAGACTTGTGCCCCACCTAACGTCAAGTTCTTCGCGTGGCTTGCCTGCCAAGACCGTTGTGAGACTGCTGAGAGACTATCATGCCGAGGCCTTGAGCATGCAACGACAATGGCTCATCTCCTCACTGGATGTTCCTTCTTGCGCGCGGTGTGGCACGAGGTTTTTTCCTGGTTGTGTTTGATGGCAAGACACCCAGATGCGGAGGACGGCTTGTGGATTGGTGGCACCGAATGGGCCACTCGGTCCCGGCCTCTACTTGGAAGGGCACATCCTCAGCCATCATGTTTGTAGCATGGTGCATCTTGAAGCATCGCAACACCATCATCTTCGAAAATGCTCCCCTTAGCTTGCCTTTCCTCATTGGTACAATCCAAGAGGAAGCCAGACAATGGTTTTCAGCGGGTGGTTGTGCTATGGGGTTAAGGTAGAGCCTAGGGACTAGGGCGTTGTGTTGTAACTCTGGGTGTGACCTTCTTTGGGCTTGTACAAACTCTTTCCTTCTATTCGTAACTCTAGGTGTGAACTTCTTTGGGCTTGTACAAACTCTTTCCTTCTATCAATGCATCGAAACCAAAAGCTTTTGCGTTTTCCCGGAAAAAAAACACTCGCCAAATTTATATCATCGAACATTAAGCCAATAAACATTTTTTAGGAAAATAGGGAAAACATCACATAGGAAGGTTCTGGTAGAGAACAGGACCCCTCCCCATCCTCCCGCGATGCCCCCGCGGGCGCACGGGAGGCCAACCTTAGTTGTCGGCGGGGCATCCCTCCTCCCCTCCCTTACCACCGCCAGGGGCGCGGCTGGGTGAAGCCCGGCCGACAGCGGTGGCGGGGTGCTCTTCTTACCCTCACGCGGGTGGCGAAGCACGGGGCGGCTCACCCGGGACTGGGTGCTGCGCTATGCGTCGGGCGCAGCAGCACGACGGCGCGCCAGGGCTAGTCGACGGTGGTGGTGCATTAGGCGGCGCGGTGGTGGAGGGCGCGCCTTGGTCGTCGGGATTGGTTATGTCGGGGCCAGATCTGGGGCCGGGCGGCGCGGGCCGAGGGCGGCGCAGACTGCTGGTCTCCGCCCCTGCCATGGCCACGACGGGTGGTGGTGCGCCACAGCAGCGACTGGTCGGTGGGCGGGCCGGCCGGAATCCGGAGGCCGGACAAGGGCAAGCAGCGCAGTTGGGCTCCTCGGTGGGCTTCCTTCGTGATTGGCGGTGGTCCCTCGGGTCTCTTCTTGCCGGTGGGCAGGTGTATGTTGGTAGCCTCGCGTGTAGCCGCGTTCGCCGCTGAGGTGGGGTGACACAGGAGGTGTCCGGTGGGGAGGCAGCCTGGAGGGATGGAAGGAACTGACGAGCTCGGGCGATCCGTCGCTGGCACAAGGGTGTGCCGGCCCGGATGCGTCCACTCCCCCTCCTCCCTCGTTCCCCGGCCGTGTGTGGGCTCACACAGCTACGACGTTGTTTGAGGCGGGACGTATGTTGCGGTCTCTTCGGCCAGGTGTGCCCTTTGGCCCAAAGCCGGTCACTTTGTGGGTGTCTGGATGCAGGACGGCCCTGGCAGCGGGAGGCTTGACGTTCGTGGGCGGAACTTGCGCCTTGGGTGCGGTCCAGCGGCCATGGCTATGCGGGTGGGTGGTGGTTGGTGGTTGGGGGAGCAAGGATGCGTCGGAGGGGTGGGCGTGCCAGGGTACATCACTTGCTCAATCTTGAATTGTCCGACGGCGGCGGCGTTCGTGGACACTGTATCCTTCATGAGGCTCCGTCACGGTGCCCTTACTCCTTCGAGTTGCTCCGGGTGAAAACTCGATCTTTGGGATCGGATTGTGGCGGCTATCAATGGTCGTTCCCTTCTAGGAGGCACCATCTTGGAGTCCTTGTTTCGTCGTTTTTCTTCTCACCTCTCGTCGGAGGATTGGAGGTCTCCGTTGGCTCCAAGAAGATCATCCTCACGCATGTGTAGTGGCTTGGTAGTCGTTGGGGTAGTGTGGCGGTGCTCGTCACCCTTGTATCTTGCCTTGGGTGTTTGTGTCGTGTGTGGTGGTGGCGTGAGTTTGTATCGTGATGCTTGTGGATCGGTGCTTTATATGTAAAGCAGGGTGAAAGCCTTTTTCGTAAAGGTTCCGGTAATTGCCAAGTATAGGATAAGATAGACCAAACAACAACAAAGCCTTTAGTCCCAAACAAATTGGGGTAGGCTAGAGGTGAAATCCATAAGATCTCGCGGCCAACTCATGGTTCTGATACATGGATAGCAAGCTTCCACACACCCCTGTCCATGGCTAGTTCTTTGGTAATATTCCAATCCTTCAGATCTCTCTTTATGGAGTCCTTCCATGCCAAGTTCGGTCTACCCCTACCTCTCTTGACATTATCAACACGCTTTAGCCGTCCGCTATGCACCGGAGCTTCTGGAGGCCTGCTTTGAATATGTCCAAACCATCTCAGACGATGTTGGACAAGCTTATCTTCAATCGGTACTACCTCAACTTTATCTCGTATATTATCATTTCACACTCAGTCCTTCCTCGTGTGGCCACACATCCATCTCAACATGCGCCTCTTCGCCACACCTAACTGATGAACATGTCGCATTTTAGTCGGCCAACACTCAACGCAATATAACATTGTGGGTCGAACCGCTGTCTCATAGAACTTGCCTTTTAGCTTTTGTGGCACTCTCTTGTCAGAGAGAATGCTAGAAGCTTGACTTTGATTCGATGGTTCACAGCTTCATCAATACCCCCATCCTTCTCAGGCATTGAATCCAAATATTGGAAGGTGTCCTTCTGAGGCACCACCTGCCCATTAAGGCTAACCTCCTTCTCCTCGTGCCTAGTAGTACTAAAACCGCACCTCATGTACTTTTAGTTCTACTAAGCCTAAAACCTTTCAATTTCAAGGTTTGTCTCCATAACTCTAACTTCCCATCTACCTCGTCAGACTATCATCGACTAGCACCACATTATACACAAAGAGCATACACCATGTGATATCTCTTTGTATATCCCTTTTGACCTCATCCATCACCAAAGTAAAAACACTAGTAGAAAAGAGGGCAATGGTCCAGGCCGGTCCAGCCCATTAGTCCTGGTTCAATCCAGAACCGGGACCAATGGGGGCATTGGATCCGGTTCTTGAGCCCCGGGGGCCGGCCGGGCCACGTGGGCCATTGGTCCCGGTTCGGCTGGACCTATTGGTCCCGGTTGGTGGGACGAACCGGGACCAATGCGCCCCGCTCTTGGCCCATCACCATTGGTCCCGATTGGTGGGACGAACCGGGACCAAAGGGTTGGTCCTTGTTGCGGCCAGAGTTTAGTCCCACCTCGCCAACCGAAGGGGAATCGGACCGGTTTATAAGCCCCTCCCTCTCTGCCATATTGAGCTCCTCTGAAAATGAAAATAGATGCCCTTATATAGGGAAATTCGTCTAAATTCATACGGATTTCGTTTGAAATTCGTTATGAATTTAAGTTAATTTTCCTCTATAAGCGCATCTATGCTCATTTCTGAATAGTTTTTTATATATTTTTTTCTTTTTTGCTATATTTATTTTTTTCCTTTTTATTTCTGAGTTGTAATAAGCCATTAAAAATAAGGATATATGCTCCTTTTTTAGTACAGTTAACCACAACTATTTTTTGCTTCTATTCATTTCTGAGTAGTTTTCTATATAGTTTTTTTTCTTTTCTGTTATATTTATTCTTTTGTTTTTATTTCTGAGTTGTAATAAGTCATTAGAAATAAGCATCTATGCTATTTTTTTAGTAAAGTTAATCAAAATTATTTTTTCTTCTATTTATTTCTGAGTGGTTTTTTATATAGTTTTTTTCTTCTCTGCTACATTTATTTTTTCCTTTTTATTTCTGAGTTGTAATAAGTCATTAAAAATAAAAAAGAGGCGCAATGCTCGTTCAGACGAAGCCGCTCCCCCGGAGCAATACAAGTGGGTCAACGGTAGTCACACGACGATGCCTTCATCATGGTAACGACATGGAACGCCGCCATCGCCCGCCGTCAGCTCGGTTTTCACCGGCAACTACGTCTCCCCGACTCGCAGCTGGTGCCAGATGACGGATCCCGAGATCCGAACACCCAGCCTCAGGCCGACCACCTCTGACTGAAGAGATGACCACCATCTATGCTCATTTTTTAGTAAAGTTAATCATAACTATTTTTTCTTCTATTTATTTTTGAATTGTAATAAGTCATTAAAAATAAGCATCTACGCTCATATTTTAGTAAAGTTAATCACAACTACTTTCTTTTCTTTTTACTTCTGAGTTGTAATAAGTCATTACAAATAAGCATCGCTGCTCCTTTTTTAGTACAGTTAATCACAACTATTTTTTGCTTCAATTCATTTCTGAGTATCTTTTTATATAGTTTTTTTTCTTTTCTGCTATATTTATTTTTTTTTTCTTTTTATTTCTGAGTTGTAATAAGTCATTAAAAATAAGCATCTATGCTCATTTTTTAGTACAGTTAATCACAACTATTTTTTGGTTCAATTCATTTATGAGTAGTTTTCTATATAGTTTTTTTTCTTTTCAGTTATTTTTTTTCTTTTTATTTCTCAGTTGTAATAAGTCATTAAAAATAAAAAAGAGGCGCAATGCTTGTTAATTTGCTTCAAGCCTTTCGGAATAGTGTCAACTGCACTGCACATATCTCTGTGCAGTCTACCGTATTCCTCAAGGCTTGAAGCTAACCAACGTGTAGGAGCATTGAGCCTCTTCGTCATCGTCTCTGCACTCAGGGCTTATAAACAGCTGCGAGTGCCTCTCGCTTGGCGAGATGGGACTAAAAAAACAGCTGCAGGAAGAATCAAAATAAAATAAATAAAATAAAAAAAGTGCCACCTAAAGGGCTACCACGGCCTGAATACGACTAGAAACCCAACAATGGGCCAGGATTCAGGCCCGCAATAGGCCCAATAGGCCCACAGGCACATATAGTGCGTTTAGGCCCGTAAGCCTGCATTTGAGAGGAGCTCGAGAGGGCAGCGGGACTGGTGCTTATAAACCACTCTCGAGCTCCCTCAGCTAACAAGGTGGGACTAAACTTTCGTGCCGCGACGCGGGCAGCACATGGCCTTTAGTCCCGGTTGGTACCACCAACCGGAACTAAAGGGGTGCATTGGTACCGGTTCGTGGCACCAACCGGTACCAACGCCCCCCCTTTAGTCCCGGTTGGTGCCAACAACCGGGACCAAAGGTCTTCGTTTCCCGCCCTTTGGGCTGCTGAAAAGAGGCCTTTGGTCCCGGTTGGTGGCTCCAACCGGGACTAAAGGGGGCATTAGTCCCGGTTGGAGACTCCAACCGGGACCAATGCTCTTACTATATATACTGGACTTAGCAGTTTTCGCCAAATCTCATCTCTTTCTCGCCCCTGCCCCGAGCCTCTGCTCCTCGCCGCCGTTGCCGCCGAGCCCGCCCCACGCCGCCCCGAGCCCACCGTCCCCGTCGCCGCCCCGAGCCCGCCGTCGTCGCCGCCCCCATC
>NC_041391.1:663935158-663937839 GCF_002162155.2 Triticum dicoccoides | reverse complement strand
CCGAGCCCGCTGTCCTCGTCGCCCCTGCCCCGCGCCGCCCCGAGCCCGTCGTCGCCCCTGCACCGCGCCGCCTCGACGCCGACGTGAGCGTTTTTTTTATTTTTTTTAGATTTTTTTTAGATTCTTTTTGTAGTTCATAGATTTTTTTTGTTAGGTTAGATGTGTAGTAATTTAGATATGTAGTTCATAGATTTTTTTTGTTAGATTAGATTTTTTTTTGTTAGATTACATGTGTAGTAACTAATGTGTTCATATTATGTTAGATTTTTTGTTAGATTAATTAGATTTTTTTGTTAGACTAGATATGTGTAGTAATTAATTTGTTCATATTATGTAAAAAAAATTTCTGTTAATAGATTTTTTTGGTGATATTATTATTGAATATGCATGTTTGGTGATATTATTGTTAATAGATTTTTTTTGGTGATATTTAGATTGTGTAATTAATTTTGTTCATAGAATTTTAATTATTTTACTATATATAGAAGTAGTTTGTTTTTAGTAAGTACTACTAATTTATTTATAGTAAGTGCTTAGTAGTTGAACTACATAGTTGATTTTATTAATAAAACTACTTTTATTTAACTATATATAGAAGTAGTTCCCGCGCCGACGTCGGTGATGCCTATCCCGCATCCTCGTTGTCGTCGACTCGGCGGTGGAGGCCTGCTTGATCAGGGCCATGTTTGGGACTGGGCTCCGCCGGGTTGGTATTGGGAGGTGCTACCTTCCGGGGGACGTAGGTTGGTGAGGAGGCAGCCCGTTGTTGACCTGATCCTTGTTTGGTGGCGGTCGCGTGGGCCAGTGACGGTGGTGAGGCATCCGGACACCGCGGAGGTGGTACGTCACCGTGTCAGCGAGGAGGACGAGCACGTCCGTCGCTACATGGTTGCATTGGAGGGGAGGTCCGACAATACCTGGCAGGTTCTTCAGGGATCTCACTGGAGCTATGATCCTGTGATGGTTCCTTATCTTTGGGTGTCCACCGCCCGCGTCGATACCCGTCGGGAGCTACGGTTGTAGTTGTATTAGTGATAATATTTGACGATGTACGGACACTAAGAGATGATGTACTTTTTCTTATAATTATTGAATGCATTCTAATTTGAATACTATACTTTATTTTATGATTTGGTTTTGCTTATTTTATGATTTGGTTTTGCTTATTGAATGCTCATATTGGATAATTTCTCCTTCATTCCCGTGTGCTAGACAATTTGATATAATTAATAATGCATTCGGGAATGAAAGGAGGAGCTACGTACATCGATCATCGATGCTCAATCCGTGATTAATAATAATGATCTAGTTTAATATTTGAATTATGAACATATAGGCCGGAAATGTCGTACTCATCGGACGACGAAAACCGCCCGGGGGAGTGCGACTGGTGCCACGACGATCGAGGTATCTGCGACAGGTTCATTGTGCTGGACGAAGATCGGCGCTTCAGCATTAAGCTCGAGGAGACCTTCGATGTTCATACGGTACGCAACCGACGATAATAGTTTTTTATCGTAATTACTCATGACTTCAACTATTTTAATCATGACAATATTTTTCATCTTTTCCA
The DNA here is from genome assembly GCF_002162155.2 of Triticum dicoccoides. Classification (NCBI taxonomy): domain Eukaryota; kingdom Viridiplantae; phylum Streptophyta; class Magnoliopsida; order Poales; family Poaceae; genus Triticum; species Triticum dicoccoides. The sequence goes on along the minus strand of NC_041391.1, from coordinate 663,936,266 downwards.
ATTCGACTAGCTTATCCCATGCTTTGCAAGACGCTATGTCTTGGAGAGGATGGGTTTTGAAGACCATGAAAGTTTCGAAACCAAAAAAATTATTCTAAGTACCCATCATGGTGTAGATTTTCAAGTAAAGCTGTACAATGCTCAGAGTGTAACCCATTTTGGTTGCAAAAATTGGGAAGCACTTTCCAAGATGTATGTTTTTGATGAGGGTATGCTTGTTACCATGGATCTTGGTGATCCTACAATCGAGCAAGAGAGACCTACGATTTTCGTCCTTGTGGATACACCTCCAATTCTTCCCCCATGTGAGCTTAACATAGTTATTAAGTAATTTATATTGTTTATTTGAAAATAGTTGACAACTTATTCTCCATTGACAGCTTATTTTCATTCTTCAAAGAATGTGCGGAAGATGATAGACAGAACCTACTACACCGAAGGCTCCGAACTAACTTATCAGGAGAAAAATCATTTGGTCGGATTTTGTACTTATCTTGAGAATTACAATGTCTACAATCGAACTCCTCAACATTATGGTCAATACGTGCCACTAGTGCACGTGTTGAACTACGGTAACTACCATGGAGATACCCTGGTATGATTTTTTACTATTACAACATTCATGCATCTTTTTGCACACTTCTAAAACTAGTACATCATATCATTGCTAACTACGAAGTTATTACTATGTTTTTCAACAGATAATCCCAAATGATTGTGTGCCTCATCTGATGTATACACGGGGTAGCCTTCATGTTTTGAACATACACCCAGGTCGTCCTACGAATCTCAACTGTCCATACCGGGTTTCTAAAAAAAGTGGAGACATGATAATCAAAGAATGGAAAAAATGTATGGACAGTCGTAAGGAGCTTCTTGGAAGCAACATTCAGCGAAGGGCAAATATTGGAGACAGGATGATCGCCATTCTTCATAATGGAGAGTCAGGGTCTATATTGTTTTATGCTATTTTACCTTAAGGGTGTTTAGGTCCTACCTGATGCTGATGATCATGTGCTAAGAACAATTATGTAGGGTTGGGTTCGATGACTATGAGGATGATGATCGTATGACTTATTATTAATAACGAGTAGAAGTTGTATATGAT
>NC_041391.1:663933650-663934795 GCF_002162155.2 Triticum dicoccoides | reverse complement strand
ATATGATGTATAAAGCAAGCATGCATGAGCATTTTATATCTGCGGGGGTGCAATGAACATAGCAGCAGCGTTGATAAACCAAGGATGAAGATATAAGAGAGGACACTTCTCTCTATTAGCTAGCTATAATAACAACCTAAAAATAACCCCTAAAGCAGCCACTTTTAAAAAAAATTGACTTTTGGTCCCGGTTGGAGCCACCAACCGGGACCAAAGGCCCCTGACTGGGGTGGGCGCACAGGGCCACGTGGAGGCACATTGGTCCCGGTTCTGGTTTGAACCGGGACTAATGGGTGGAGGTATTAGTAACGACCCATTAGTCCCGGTTCATGAACCGGGACTAAAGGCCCTTACGAACCGGGACTAATGGATGGTTTTCTACTAGTGAAAAGATAAGGGCTCAAAGCTGCCCCATGGTGCAGTCCTATTTTAATTGGGAAGTCATCAGTGTCACCATCACTTGTTCAAACACTTGCCTCAACTTATTGTGCATGTCCTTAATAAGATAGACAGTTAAAAGAAAATATGGTGTGTTCATACAAATGTTGTTTCCATTCTTAAGATGCAAGATAACAGTTAAGTCATAGTAATACAGCATGAAGAATGGTGTTTCTCCACAACATGTGCTACATAAAGAGTGTATATCCTAAACAGAGAAACATGTTGAGTTGTTAAAACTTAATAGTTAATATTCAAGTATACCCAATGCAGTAAAAATAGGTAGCAAAATATTATTTCAACAGTGAATAAATCAAAACAGAAGACCTACCACAGAATGAGATGGAAGCTTTTGAAGTCGTAAAGTCACTTCTGTAATTACCCCTAAAGTCCCTTCACTTCCAATGATCAACGGAGTTAGGTCATATCTGACATTCAACATGGTGGAAAGTAAAAAAAAAAAGTTGTCAATAGTAAAGGCAACAACAAATGTATAACCTCATATATACAATATGTAAGACATTATGGGAAAAAGCAACCAAGCAGCACAGCGCAACTAAGATTTCACTCCCGGACAAATGAAGCCTTTTACTCTTAAGAAACAGGAGCAGTTCTTGTATACCCAGCTGCACTCTTTCGAGCCCGAGAACCAGTCTTGACAACATCGCCATCTGGTAGAACAGCCTGAAGTACCATAAAAGATTACT
>NC_041391.1:663929100-663933517 GCF_002162155.2 Triticum dicoccoides | reverse complement strand
AAGATTGATCACATTATCTCGCATAGTTCCATACCTACAAAGTAAGAAGCAAATTCATCAAAGCTATTTAACATTAGTATCATATAAGAATATAATAGATAAACAGGCGAATCATGCACGTTATGGTTGTCCTTCCTCTTTGTGCGGATGGGGTTACAGATGCATCTTAGAAGCCAAAAAGTGGCCTGAAATTATAGAGAATTACCTCACAGCTAATGAACCAGAACATCGTGTAGCGCACATTCCACCAATAGTGGCTCCAGGTCCTGTAAATCAGACCAATGTAGATAAGCTACCCCACTAAGGTAGTGCAAAAGCAAGCAGCCGCTGATGCTATCTTGGACCCAGAAAGATGATCAAACTTCAGTGCAACTATTGAGTACTACAAACATGCACAATTATCTCCCTAGGACGGTACATAACACCTAAATGTCTGGAGGGTGCAATTACATTGTTCAACTGCAGTCGTGTTGCATTGATTATAATTTCATATTAGGTTATGTCAATCTGGATTTTGCATCTAAATGCCTGGAAGATGCAATTACACTACACAAATCAGTCACAAACAAAGATGTTCAACTCTAGTCGAGTTACACTGAATATGAAAGGGCAAAGGGGGGAAGGGCATAGGAAAGAAGGACATGATGTTGTTTTTCTTTTTTTTTTTTGACAAGATTGATCTGTTTGGATATTGGTCAATGATGGCCTTTTTATTTATTTTGACGATTGGATAATTTCATAGCAGGTTATGTCAATCCGGATTTTACATGGTCGGTTGAAAAGGTAAAAGGAAAGGACAGACCAAGTGCTCGAAGCTCCCACACGAGGTGTGGGGTCTGGGGAAGGATAAGGCTACCCCTGCCCAACAGAGGCGGAGGACGAAAGAAAAATAAGGTTTGGCGAACTCTTAAATAGATTTTTTTAAAGTGAAACCATAATATATATATATATATATATATATATATATATATATATATATATATATATATATATATATATATATATATATATAGTCAATACACGGGGAAAATGAATATTGATGTTATCATGTGATCTTCAACATAACCAAATACAATGAAAATGTAAACATATAACTCTAGAAAAACAATCTAAATCAGCCGTCCATCACTCATGCTCGACACCAGCCCACGACCGCCGCCTTGTCCCGGCCAGCCACCGCTGCGCTAGCTAGGGCTGATTTTTTTCTCATTCTTTAAGGATCGGCTTTTTTGGAGAGGTTTTTAAAGAACAACTATCTAGGGTTGTTGCATGCATGTGCGGTGTGCGTTGCTGACTGGATGGCTTCGGGCGTCCTATGGGTCTGGGACGATTGGTTTATGCAGTTGGTTCATGGGCCTGGGTCTGCATCGCACTGTGGACCAATCGTGGCACATTTATCAAGCAAACAACCTCTCCAGCGACTTTTGCCAACGATTACAGCGAGCCTATCCAGCCAATCACACATTATGCATAGGTATAAATTTCTTTTTGCACGCAATCAAGGTATGACAGCCGCCACCCTTGCCCACTGGGCTCCTCCGCCAGTGCTGCACAGTGCAACGCAGACAGGTTGCATCGAACCCAGGAACTCTCGTCACATGTGGGGAGTACTTCACCACTGCGCTAGCCTGTCCTTTGTCGGTTGAAAAGGTAAATGAATAGGAAAAAATATTGAATGGAAAAGGAAACAAGGAGCTTACCTGGGTCAAGAGGGAAAAAGAGACCATGGGGTTTCAGGTATTCATTCAGCTCAATCCATCCAACTCCTGGTTCAACTACAATATCCATATCCTCAACATGCAGGGATTTGATTTTCTGCAATGAATTTATGATACATTAAAATAGATGAAAGTAGAAGATCGTATCCTGCATGTATAGCTCACTGCTAAGAAAGTGCTTGCCGGCTTGGTATAACAAAATATAGTAAAACCGATGAGCCGAGTACTTTAGCACTTTTTAGTGTCATAATTACATGGCTGTTGATTATAAAACTTACTATAGTATTTACCTTCATTGAAGACATGTCAATGCAAACGCCACCATGAGGTGCCAACGTATGGCCCTCAATTGATGTAGCCCCACCATATGGTACAATTGGCACCTGATTCCAAGAAAAGAAATAAAAAACACCCCTTAGTGTTACTGAAATGGAAAGTACCAACTCCTTCCACAAAGGCAAAATTGACAAATTTGACCTCAAAGCGAAAGTATTTCACAAACTGAACTGTTTCTATAAAAAATTCACACTGCTGACCCTTAGCTCCTTACAGCTAGGCGCTGCACTCTAGTGTGCAGCTCCTCATAGCTAGGCGCTGCACAGTGTAGTGCAGCGCCTAGCTGTCAGGCTCTGCAAAGTGTGGCGCCTGAGTGTTAGGCGCTGCATAGTAGAGTGCAGCGTCCTGCTGTCAGGCGCTACACATTAGAGGTCAACTGGGTGAAATACTTTCAAAAACAGTTCACTTTTTGAAATAGTTTCGCCTCGAGATCAAATTTGTGCCTTTTGCCTTCCACAAACTCCTAAAGGAGGCACATAAAGAAGCTAAATAACTCCTTGACCAAGACTATAACATGATGTTTGAAAATCAATTTCTAATTCTCAAAACAGGGTCGTATGATATCCTACTAAATGTTATCTAAGAATGTAAAATGGGAGTTGTGTAAACCAAAATTACAAATACAACAACCTCCATTGTCAACAACTAGCTGATGGAGCCCAAAAAACTTCTCTCTGCATGTGAAAAAAGCTCTTTGCCCCGCGTCGTCTCTCTGAGGTGGCTTGGGGCGAACCCCCTACTTCGTGCCATCGGCGCCACCGAATATCCAGCATCCTCCCCTCGCCGTTGCCGGCAAACGATGACGGGCAATGCCCACGGGAAGCTGGTGGCGGCAAGACTCATTCGACGCACATCCGAGCTCACGCCCACACCCACCACCCCTCCTCCCAAGTCAGCAACTGCAATTCCCATTCCAGCTTCGGCCTCCCCCTCCCGCATTGTGGCCCCATGGGGACCACTGGCTTTCCGCTGTGCTCAGACCTTGCTGTATCAGGGATTGCACCTCCGAGCCCCGTCCTCAGCCGCACGCTAGCATCTAATCCACCGAGGCAGGGGCGACGTCCGGCTGCTGTGACTTTGCATTGCACGTGACAGCCTACGTGAATCGCCCACGTCCCTGATTCATCCACCACCTCGCGCACCCGTGCGGGTGGCCGTGCAACATGCACGATGCCCGACCACCATTGGTTAGCTTCCACCCCTGTCCTTCTCACCTAATCTGCCTCCAGCATCATTCGGTGGTGGTTAGCAGGTACTGCTGCAATGTCGGCGGCCAACACCGGGTCTAGTTCTGGCCTACGCCATGCCACTATGGATCTGGACGGCATCCACCCAACCCGTTCACCCCTGCCCCCTTGCATCCATCGTGCCTTCTCCCATCCCTCTCCCTCAGATCCAATCGAACATCCACCTCCGTCTTTCCCTGGCCCGGATTCTCCATCCTTGCGCCGGTCGACGCTTGCTTGTTCCCCACAACAGCCCCACTGCTCTCTGCCTCGTGTTGTGCAGCTGGTGGTTTCCCTCCGGTCCTGCCGTGTCAGGGGTGTGGAAGCATTTGGAGGTTGTGAGGAGGCCAAAGAAATCTGCCTGGCGGCCATCAGTTGACTATGGCGACACCTGCAGGCATCGCATTCCACCTTTGTGGCGTGTCAGGCCTCATCCTCCACCTCAGAGGCGGGTGTAGAGTTGGGAAGAATCCCTTCCCGGCTCGTACAGCGACGACAACGGCGATGCATTAATGCCGTTTCCCATGTTGGTGGCGCTTTCTTCATCACCTACCTGTCATCAGGTGAACTTCTTGATATTCTCTATGAGCTATCTCCAACATTTCCAGACACCGCCATTGGGTAGCCCCTCTTGTCGTCTCTCGTTGTTGTGTGTGCCCTTCCTATACACTCCACCTTGGGCGATAACCACCCTCGTGTGAAGATGATTTCAGTAACGACATTCTCTTCGATCATGTCACTTCACCATCATAGTTATTTCACGACACGTCCACGGGAATGAGACCCTCCCTTCCGGCAGTGAACTCACGGCTCCCCCTCGTGCATGATCGTCGAGCAAGATCCTTTTTCCCTGGTCATCTTTACTCCTTCCTAGGCAATGACCACCTTTCCCGAGTGTCGGATGGCTTGGTGTTGGTAATGGCATAACTCCTTGATGTGGCCACCTGTGGTCTACCCCTGTCAAGGGTTCCGGTGTTGTCTTGGTGGTGCTTCGACGTGTGTTCCTTGAAGTTTGTTGTTGTGCTATCTCCTGGCATGATATGCTGCTTTGACAGCCTCTCTCTGCTGCTAGTGCACCATGCATGTTGTTATGCCTTTTAGCTTGTGCTGCATCACAGCCATCTGTATTCTTCTGAC
>NC_041391.1:663911890-663928879 GCF_002162155.2 Triticum dicoccoides | reverse complement strand
TACATTCTTGCCTCCGCAAGATGTATTGCCCCTCGGGCTATCAAGGTTTCTGATCCAGTTCCACACATGAACTGGATCACAGTTTTTGACCCCGTTTCCCATGTAAACTGGCTCATTTCTTTTGAATTGAGATCAATATAAAAAAGAAAAGGCACAGCTAGCTGGCACAATCATGGAAATGGGTTGTTGTGGAAACCAGAAGTACAGGATACAGAATCCAAACCAGTAATTCTTGCAAAACAGTGAACATATGATGTTCCTTTAGGCTAATGTACAACGAAAAAGTAGCACGCTATTTCGACGTTGTAGTGTCACTATAGCATATCTGGAAGGGTCACGTTACGTTTTAACTAATTTGCTCGCTACGTCGCTATTCACGCTATAGCGCACTATTTTGACGGTAAACGAAATAAGTTGTACCGTTTTAGCATGTATTACATAACAGCCCATCAGGCATCGCCGCATCGCATTGGCCCAACTCACTCTCACAAACGCAACGCATACAACCTAACCTAGCCAAATCATCATCAATTTCCACCAGCTTGTGACTGAGGGCGGCGACGAAGCTGGCGTTCGTGACTTGCGAGCAAAGGCGGGGGCGACAGTTCATGAGCGGCAGCAGCCTCTCTTCCCCCTCCAAGTAGCGGCGTCAACCACGCCTCCAACCCAGCAACACAGCGCCGATGTCGATGATTCTCTGTTTAATTAGGAGCGTAGAACATAGCTCTTGTATTTTTGTATGCCTCTCTGTTTAATTTGGAGTCTTCCCTTTTCTTGTAAGTTTATGAATGTCTTAATTTTTTTATATATTTGACATTTTTATGCAAAACACTGTTTTCAAATATAAGACGCTATTATCACGCTATAACTTGTATAGCATTTAGAGAAGGGTGGCGGTAAATCTTGTAGCACGCTATTTTTTTCTACTAGTCAATTACACTGGTGGTGCTACAACTTGGCGTAAACGGTCACTTTGGTGCTAGAAATTGTGGTGTACATCGAAGTGAGCATTTACGCCAAGTTGTTGCACCCCTAATGTAATTGACTCTTTTTCTACCATACCTTGTACTTGTTACAAACCATCACAATCTTTCGCACCTCATCCTGGGACCTGCAAATCAGTAATGGAGGCATTACAGTACATGGAGCAAGCTTGGCGTATAAATAAATAAACCAGCAAAACGGATCTACTATCAGTGTGTGCCGGGTGAGATCACTTTGGGAAGACGACGACGTCGGGCACGCTGACTGCTTTGTGGAAGCTGCTCTGCGGCTTCCCGTGGAAGCTCCTCTCCTCGTAATCCACCGTCAGGTTGTGCTGCAAAGCAGCAACCCGGCCACCTAGTGAGCGAGCAATTGAGCATGCATGTGTGGGTTGGATTAATCAACGGACAGCAAGAACATCAAACACAAGGTACGCCGGCAATGGCAGCGCGGAACTCGAATTCATTTCACTTACCCCGAGGAAGGATGCGAGCTCTTGTATGAACTCCTTTGGCACGCGCTTGCGCTCCCCACGCACCACCAGCTCGGCGCTGTCTTTCCCACCGACCCTGCGCCAAATCAACAGGCAAGCACAAGGCGCTGTCAGCGACGCGAGAAGTGACGGAACAGTCGATCGAGCGACTCGTTTGGATCGGATGGGCATGCACGCACCGGTGGCCGGGGCCGGCATCGCAGAGAGCGACGGAAGCGGTGGTTCCGCCTGCGGCTGCGGCGGCGGCAAGGAAGGAGAGGAAGGCGGGAAGGCCGCGGTTGCAGTTGGGGGAGGACGGGTCCCTGGGTTGCGGGAGGGGCTGGGTGGAGAGAGGGACGCGGTGGGCGGAGAACGGGAGGAGCGCGCGGCGGGGCCGGGAGAGGCGGAAGAGGGAGGCGGCCATGGATGGCGGCTGAGTTGGTGGAGTGGGCGGCAGGCAGTGGGAGAATTGGTTTTGCTCTTCTTGCCCAATCAGGGGAAGTGGGAGAATTGGTGGTGTGGACGGCAGGCAGTGCCGGATGCACTTTTTTAGAGCCTATATATGCACCACGGCCGCACGATCCTGGCTGTTGAATACTGACGCTGTGTCTCGAGATGTGCATCCCATAAATAAGTTTATCTGAAATCCATCGCCGTGTCAGATGGATGGTACGGTCGTGGGTGTCGTAGGGGTGCCACACAGTATGCGCCGGAGGCATGCCCGTGATGCGTGCAGCGACTCGTGGGTGATCTTCTGTGGTCATCTGTACACCATATTCATATTTCTTTTCTTAATTTCTGCAATAGAAAATCCTTATCGGAGACAACTTTTCTTCCACAACAGACAGGATAATATCCCTGGTCTCTCCCATGTCGCCATTGTCGGACGTGTCACGCGTTTGTTTCCTATCAGTCTACATTCAAATCTATTCTATTTTGAGCCATGCGTACGTGTATTTAAAACAACATTTTTGTTAAATCTCAGTTGAATTGACCGAGACTTCGTCACGTCTCGGTCTATGCTATATTGTTTTGATCTGGCTTATTTTCTTTTTTCTTTCTTCTTACATACTATGTCACTTAACTAAGACTTGGTTAACTACATCTTAAAACAAAATGAGAGATGTACATGAACTCCTGTTAGAGCATCAACAATCACAGACAGCAAATCCCGATGCTCAAATGCCCGTTGACGTGCCCGGCCAATAACCGATCACATCTCAAATTTGCTTCCTCAACATTCAGAGATCTCATATTAAGAACGTTAAATTCATATAAAGGAGAAAAATCCGTACTACGTAGATCAACTAAAAGCATCTACATGCGTGGTCACCAAGTCCGGCCTCTCAAAGGTATGCACATGTGCATAAGGACGTACACCTATCGAATCGTTTTCCTCCTGGCCCTGGCGGTTGGAAACCCTAGCCGCCGCCAGGAGACCCAATCTTTCAGCGCCGTCCTCCGGCGGCTCCCCTCCGCCGGCGACCTCGGTCGTCGGTAGTGAGGGGGTCGCCGGATCCACGCGTGTGGATCGTTTTTACTCCCTCGTAGTTTTAGATTTTTAGGCTGTTCATCGTCTTTGTTTCGGCGGCGATGATGACAACGCTGAATAAAGATTCTTCGGATCCTTCCTTGACAAGGCCATTGGTCCTATGGTTGGGGATGGATTTGGAAACCAGTCTGTTCAAGTAAGGATGGCGTGGCGGCGGCGACATCCTCGTGGTGGACATGTGTCCTCGGGCTCCGCCGTTGCGACGGCGTTTGCTCCAGCGTCGGCGCGGAGCTTGGGAGGTAGTCCAGGAGCGGATGCAGATTGTGGTATGCATCGACGACATCTAGAAGATGGAACATGTGCTGGGTTCGTGGTTAGTGAATGGCAGGTATGGTTTCCTTCCGCGACGTCTTAGTCGCGGTGGGGTGCTAGATCTGGAGTTCGATGGCGTGTCCGGGGTGTTGCCCCGGTCTGATTCGTTCAACGGTAAGGGCTTCACTTTTGGTGAGCCACCTTGGAGGTCCGCAAAGCTGCATATCAGCTATGGAGCCGCGTCGAGCTCGGGTAAGGAGGTGATCCATCATTTTTTTCTTCGGTGGCTGCTATCGTGGTGCCGGAGGCAGGTGATGGACGTTGGTGTCAAGCTCAGAGATGTCCTGCTATTTTTTCAGTTTTGTCATGTCGGTCCTTATGTGACTTATACTTTAATCTTTATGATATGAATGAGACACGTATTACCATGCAAAAAAAAGTCCGGCCTCTCAAACACACGTGGACGTGTCCGGACGCATCTGCGGATACTGACCGGGTAGTCCTCAATTCAGGTCGTTCATATTTGTATATCTCATATCCGATACCCTATAGCCATACTAAAGCATGGTAAATAAAAGCTACGTGGATCATCAAACGGAAATAGAAATGCGCATTTCAATCAGCAACGGATCTCCAATAGATCGTCGAAGTTCATATAATCCACATAAACGACGGACAAGTTTAAACTACAGTACTAAGATCTTGAAATTAAAGGTGGAGACAACGAATCTTCACCACTTCCTCGCCGGTCCTTTGTCCTTCCAGTCGTTAGCGCAGCTGTAGGCGCGTGGGTCATCATTGTCGGATGAGGAGTGAGAGAGGACGATGATCACTTTCAGCCGCCGGACGGGCGTGTCCTGTTGCCGCTTGACCTTCACCACCTAAGCTGCCTCTGCCGCCTCACGCTCTGAATGCTCAATGGAAAGCTAGAGCGCTTTGGCGTTCTTCCGGTGGAATCAACGAGAGTACATTTGTGATGTCGTAGGCGACCGGCGGTAGACCCAAATGAAGAGTCGCTCGTCCTCGTCGGGTGTAGTGATGGGAACCCGCGATGACAGCGCACAGATTGCTTCGATGTGTTTCTCGCGGCGAGCGATGCAGACCTCCGATTCCGCGTGTGCTTCTGGGCTGGCGGAGCGGGCACTATCATCCACCGCTGCCCTTGCGAAGCAGCGGCCGACAAGGGAAGGGGACGATGGAGGGCGACACGGACTGCGCAACCCTCTCGGAGCTACGCGTTGGCCGGGAGGGGCTAGCTCCGACATCTAGGCTGTGCCGCTTGGGCGACCTTGAACTCCACCATGGCGTCTACCATGGCGAAGCCAGCAACAAGCTCCGCCGCCGCCTCCTTCTCCTCCTCCTCCATGGGATCCGACGGCTACTCTGGCTCCATCTGCTCCTCCTCCTCTCCGACTCCGACGAATTCGGAGGAAGGCCCGCTAAGAACGGGGCGACTTGCCTAGCCCGGATCTCCTCGAGCAGCAGGTGTCGCTCTGGCGTTAGCATAGCGTAGGTGGTCATCTTTTGCCGGGCCATGATGGAGGCGGACGGCGAGAGGGAGAGAAGTGGATGATGGGATCGGGCTGGCAGCGTCGCTCTGGCATGTGTTCAATGAAAAGCTAATTGTGTATTATCAATGATAAGACTTCCAGGCGCTCTGAGCAGGAGAGATAATCTCATCCAAAATTGACCTGAGCCTATTAACCAAGCACTTGGCCATAATTTTGTAAACAACATTACATAGGTTTATGGGTCAAAATCTGTTAATCGTTGCGGATCATTGACCTTCGGTGTTTCATTTACCCCATCTGGCATGAATCCTGACTGGAAGAATTCTTTAATAGCAAATAATATCGCTCCATAAAACAGCCCAATTTCTCTGAACAAAGGGGCAGGAAACCCATCTCTTCCAGGTGCTTTTAGTGGGCCGATCTGACAAAGACTATCTGAAATTTCCTTATAGGTGAACTTGGCACACAACATTTCTTTTTTGCAAGAAAACTTTCAATCTATTCATCAATTGTCAAGGTAGTACAAAGAACACTAGAAGTAAAATTTAAATTCAGGTCCGTAGACCACCTAGCGACGACTACAAGCACTGGAACGAGTCGAAGGCGCGCCGCCGTCATCGCCCCTCCATCGTCGGAGCCGGGCAAACATTGTTGTAGTAGACAGTCGGAAAATCGCCGTGCTAAGGCCCCATAGGACTAGCGCACCAGAACATCAACCGCCGCCGATGAAGAGAAGCATAGATCGAAAGGATCCAACCTGCAGACACACAAACATAGACGAACGAAGACCGAATCCAGTCGGATCCATCGAAGACAAAGCCGACCGAATCCCACGAGATCCGTCGGAGACAAACCTCCACATGCCGACGATGCTTGAAACATCACCGGGACGGGGGCTAGACGGGGAGGACCTTATTCCATCTTTAAGAAACCGCCGCCGCCTCATCTTCTTGAGCATGACACAAACCCTAGCAAAATTCAGAAAAGCATCTAAAAACGAAGCCCTCCCGCCGGTAAGGGCCGGGGTCCACCGTGCCTCCATGGTCCAAGGACCATAGGAGATGAGGCGGACCGGCGGCACCGGCGAGAGGCAAGGAAACCCTATATGGGAGTTTCGCACGTGGGCAGAAGCGAAGGATTATTCTGGCTGATGTTATAGCACACAACATTTCATTCCGTGACCTTGGCCTCAAATAAATTGACTAAAGGTTCCCGCACCAAGCTATATATCATCTTTAGTGAACAGGGAGGAGAAGTACGATGTTATCATGGATCCCATGACGGTCTGATCAGTATGAGTTGTTCCAGCATCATCCAAGAGGCACTTGACTTTATTTCTACGTGCATGCCAAACTGCGTTTCAGTGCAAAATTTAGTATTTCGATCACCCTCCTTGAGCGAATCCACCCTTTGAATGTTGGAGCCACAAGAGTTCCTCCCTATATAATAATTCATTCATATGATCCTCAACTCTTCTTATTTCTCATCTGTCCGCATTCATCACCATCAATTCCTCTAGCTGGTTGCGTGACTTTTCTAGCTGACGAACGATATTGCCAAACCTTGCTTTACTCCATATGTGCACCTCCCCCATGAGGTCCTTCAACCCCTGCCGAACATCACCTAGATGCACTCTGTTACCTGCTTTCACCCATGTATATATATATATATACATACATACATATATATATATATATATATATATATATATATATATATTGCGGGGAGCTTTCACCCATGCATTAGCTACACGTTCCGATAAGCCTGTCTCTCTCTCCCTCTCCCATGCAGTCTCGTAATGCCTCATGGCCGGCCGGTGCTGCACATCCTGTTCCGGCTCACACCGAAGCACAATGGGAAGATGCTCAGAACGAGAGCTTACCAGGTGCTTCGTCTTGAGTAAATAGGCAATTTCTCGATTAAATTAATCCATGAGTAAATCACTAGCATGGCATTGACTAAGTTGATGACGTACTGACTCTGATCTAAACATGCACGTACTAAGCAAACAGTAGACAAATCTACACATACTGCTAGTACTGCTAATATGAAAATAATCAGGAGCGGGATAAACGAGTTATACCCTCCAGTAGGCCACGCAGAGGCCGCGGCTTTGGTGGCAGCAGCGGCGTCCTCAGCGACCTTCTTGTCGGCTTCAGCTTTCTCGGCGGCGGCACGGTCGGCGTCGGTGGACATGGTGATGACGAAGGCGACGCGGACGTGGAGGAAGTAGACGATCGGAAGCGAGCAGTCGCGTAATCGCTGCCCAAAAACCTATTCGCCCCTCACCCCGTACAGGAACCAGAAGGGCGTGGTTTCGGAGACCTGCTCTCCCGTCGACCGTGTACGTGGCGGACGGGATGGAGTCACCGGCGGCAGCAGCAGCAAAGGAACGACGGTGGGCGTGCGCGTGAGCAGATGTGATCTGTTCGTGGCGGCTAGGGTTAGGAGACACCGCATACTTATAGGCGCAGCCGCGTGGAGAGACGTGGGCTCGACCCACGTCCGAGTCCGTGACAGCCCACGATCCGACGTCTCAGATCGTGGCCCAGCTGTCAGAAAACTCTCCGTTAGTGACTGGCAAAAATAAGCGCGTAGGTGTGAGCTCGGCTCGGCTCAATCCCGCAACCCGCGGCGCGGCGCGTCGTGACGAGGCGTGGCGTGGCGAGGCGGGCGGCGGAGGAGGAGTGCGCGAGGGCCTCTTCTCTTCTCAAGCTCCAATAGCATGTAGAAGAGAAACCCTTATAAACCACTCCAACTCTCCTTCCACTTCCGGGGTGGGACTAAACTTTCCACCACACCTAGTGCCATATAACCCACATGGGCCCTTAGAGATTTTTCAGAAATTGCAATATGGGCCTAGAGCCCATCTCAGATTTCAGCAATCCCCCACCAGATCTCGAGGGCCCATTGTGTCCTCTGTTTCAATTGCTGTTTCGATATACCAGTGTTTCAGTAAAGACCTGTTAAGGTTGAACTTCACCTAGAACAAGTGGCTACACTCCTTCACAACTGAACAATGGACTATGCCTTGAATTGTCAGTTTGGCGTAAAGAAGTTTCACTACATGTCTTACTAGTATTAGGCTGCCGAAGGCTGACCCCTCGGGTGGAGCATATAAGTCACACTCCTGGCCTATTCATGAGCTTACTAGAGATCACCCCAATCTCATAGACTGTGACCAGCAGTCGGGCTTATATAGGTGTGTTCCTCCAAAGATCGCTCTGTAGGATAGCATCTTGCTTTTATAAGCTTTGGAACACATTGAGACCGTAGTCATCCTACCATACAGTATCGAGAGTATTGCATCTCCAACGGAGTGGGTTGGTATAGTTACTCTCCTCAGTTCACCACTGGCTTGTTTTCCCAGGTCCTAGTTCACGGGATCTCCGATCATATAGGTTGGGTTATCACCATGGCAACTCATGTGGGTCTCATACCCATCTCCCTCGATGCATTATCTATCACAACACGTGATAGCCCTTTTGTAAAGGGATCTGCCAGATTCTTAGCCGTATGGACATAGTCCAACGCTATCACTCCGGAGTTTCTTAATTTTCTGACAGCTTTTAATCTCATTCTTATGTGTTTGGTGGACTTCATGTTGTCCTTTGAACTCTTCACCTTGGTGATGACAGTCTGATTGTCACAGTTCATAAGGATAGCCGGAACCGGTTTATCAACCAATGGCAAGTCCATCAAAAGATCTCGAAGCCATCTTGCTTCAACACCAGATGTGTCTAATGCCGTTAATTCTGCTTGCATTGTCGATCTCGTTAAGATCGTTTGCTTGCAAGACTTCCAGGAAACAGCGCCACCTCCAAGAGTAAACATATACCCAGTTGTGGCCTTCATCTCATCAGCATCAGAGATCCAATTCGCATCACTATACCCTTCAAGTACCGACGGGTATCCGGTATAGTGAAGTCCATAGTTCATAGTACCTTTCATATAGCGCATAACTCTCTCAACAGCATGCCAATGTACATCACCCGGTTTGGAAACAAACCGGCTCAGTTTGCTCACAGCAAACGCGATGTCAGGCCTCGTTGCGCTCGCTAGGTACATCAGTGAACCAATGATTTGAGAGTATCTCAATTGATCTTTAGCCATGCCTTTGGACTTTCGAATCAATACGCTAGGATCATATGGTGTTTGAGATGGTGTGCAGTCCGAATATCCAAAACGACTCAACACCTTCTCAACGTAATGGGATTGCAGAAGTGTGATCCCACCCTCATTATCTCTCAGTAGCTTGATGTTCAAGATAACATCAGCCACACCAAGGTCTTTCATCTCAAAGTTCTGAGATAGAAACGATTTGACCTCCTCAATGACTTTGAGGTTTGTTCCGAATATCAGTATGTCATCAACATACAAGCACAGTATAACTCCTTCACCCCACCATGGCGATAGTATACACATTTGTCAGCCTCATTAACAACGAAACCAACAGATGTCAGAGTTGTATTAAACTTATCATGCCATTGCTTAGGTGCTTGTTTCAGGCCATATAAAGATTTTATCAACCTACACACCTTTCTTTCCTGACCATCTATCACAAAGCCATCAGGCTGTTGCATGTAGATTTCCTCCTTTAGCTCTCCATTTAGAAAAGCCGTCTTAACATCCATCTGATGGACGAGAAGACCATGTGAGGCCGCCAACGAGAGTAATACTCGAATGGTGGTCAGTCTAGCCACAGGTGAATAAGTATCAAAGAAATCTTCCTCTTCTTGCTGGTCATAGCCCTTGGCCACAAGCCTAGCCTTGTACTTTTCAATCGTACCATCGGGCCTAAGCTTCTTTTTGAACACCCACTTACATCCCAGTGGTTTGCAACCATAGGGACGGTCAGTGATCTCCCATGTCCCGTTAGCCATGATGGAATCCATCTCGCTACGGACCGCATCCTTCCAGTAGTCAGCTTCTGGAGAGGCATACGCTTCTGAAATAGAAGTGGGAGTATCATCCACGAGGTACACGAAGAAATCATCACCAAAGGTCTTTGCAGTCCTTTGTCTCTTGCCCCTACCAAGGGTTTCCTCGTCATCCTCCTCGGGATTTTCATCATGGGTTTGTTCATAATATTCCATAGGGATGGCAGGTTCAGGAGTCTCCTCAGATTCCTGTCTAGAAGTGCTTTGCATATCTCTCATAGGAAAAATATCCTCAAAGAACGTAGCATCCTTAGACTCCATAATTTACCGATCTTCTGGTCAGGTACCTCAGATTTCACTACTAGAAATCTATAGCCAACGCTGTTCTTAGCGTAGCCCAAATTAATGCAGTCCACGGTCTTATGTCCAAGCTTACGCTTTTTGGGGATCGGCACGTTGACTTTCGCCAAACAGCCCCAAGTGCGCAAGTACAAGAGTGTTGTCCTTCTCTTTGCCCATTTCTCATAGGGAGTGATCTCATTATCCTTTATCGGAACTTTATTCAGGACATGACATGCCGTCAATATAGCCTCCCCCCACCATGCCTTGAATAAACCCGATGTATCTAACATGGCGTTAACCAGATTAGTTAGAGTACGGTTTTTCCGCTCGGCAACCCCGTTTGACTGGGGAGAATAGGGAGACGTCCTCTCATGAATAATGCGGTGTTCCGCACAGAAGGAATCAAACTCACTCGAGAAGTACTCTCCACCACGATCTGACCGGACTCGTTTAATTTTCTTTTCAAGTTGATTTTCAACTTCTGCCTTATAGATTTTAAAGTAGTGTAGAGCCTCATCTTTAGTATTTAACAGATACACATAGCAATATCTAGTGGAATCATCTATCAATGTCATGAAGTATCTCTTTCCATCTTTAGTCAACACACCATTCATCTCACAAAGATCAGAATGTATGAGTTCTAATGGTGCCAGGTGTCTCTCCTCCGCGGCCTTATGAGGCTTGCGAGGTTGCTTAGCTTGCACACATGAAAGGCACTTAGAACCTTTGGCTAAAGTGAAACTCGGGATTAAATCCAACTTGGCTAGCCGCGTCATAACACCAAAACTAATGTGACAAAGACGTGAATGCCAAACTTCAGATTCATTAACATTCGAATGAATATGGTTCACGACTTTATTACAAAAATCTGCGAGGGAAAGGCGGAACATCCCTCCGCTCTCATAACCTTTTCCAACAAAGAGTCCATATTTTGTAACAACTAATTTATTAGACTCGAAAACCAACTTAAACCCTTCTCTACATAGAAGGGAGCCACTAACGAGGTTCTTTTTGATGGCGGGGACATGCTGCACGTTCTTCAGCTGCATGATCCTTCCCGAAGTAAACTTCAGATCGACCGTGCCAACACCATGAACAGAAGCACTCGCGCCATTCCCCATCAATACGGACCCGTGACCTGTGACCTGGTAAGAAGTGAACAATGAAATGTCAGCACACACATGAACACCTGCACCTGTGTCCACCCACCAATCGTTGGGTTGAAACACTGAAAAAACAGTAAATAAATTACCGTACCCAGATGCACCATTCTCATTGTTGCCCACAATCATGTTGACAGACTTGGAGTCCTGTCCTGACTTCTTGTACTTGTTTGGGCACTTGTTGGCCCAATGTTCAACCGAACCACAAGTAAAGCAACCCTCGTCCTTCTTGTTCTTCTTGAAGGTCTTCTTACCCTTCTTCTTAAAGTCGGTATTGTGTTGGACACCGTTCTTTCCCTTGGGCTTGTGGGAGTTGAAGTTCTTCTGGTTCACCATGTTGGCAACAGAAGTCCCTTCGGCCCCTTTTCCGTGCGAGTCTTTTGCCCTCGAATTCTGCTCAACACTCAGATGGCCAATGACATCCTCCACAGAGAATTCACGCCTCTGATGTTTCAAAGTGGTGGCAAAGTTCCTCCAGGAATTAGGGAGCTTAGCGATTATGCAGCCCGCGACAAACTTGCCCGGTAACTCGCACTTGAGAAGCTCAAGTTCCTTAACAATGCATATTATCTCATGAGCCTGCTCCAATACAGGACGGTTTTCAACCATCTTGTAATCGTGGAACTGCTCTATAATATACATCTCGCTCCCTGCATCGGCGGCCCCGAATTTAGATTCGAGCGCCTCCCACAAGTCCTTGGCGACATGCACATGTAAATATGCGTCGACCAGTTTATCTCCGATCACGCTAAGAACTGCTCTGAGAAACACAACGGTAGCCTCCTTGAACGCCTTCTCCTGTTCAGGAGCAATCGTTCCCGTGGAGACACCGGTGACCCAGAACACGTTCATAGCCGTGAGCCATAACATGGTCTTAGTCTGCCAACGCTTGAAGTATGTACCGGTAAACTTATCTGGTTTCAGTGCAGCGGCAAAGCCACTTGCCGAGAAATTCCTACACATAATAGGTTTTTGGATTGTTGAGTAAATAGGCAATTTCTCGATTAAATTAATCCATGAGTAAATCACTAGCATGGCATTGACTAAGTTGATGACGTACTGACTCTGATCTAAACATGCACGTACTAAGCAAACAGTAGACAAATCTACACATACTGCTAGTACTGCTAATATGAAAATAATCAGGAGCGGGATAAACGAGTTATACCCTCCAGTAGGCCACGCAGAGGCCGCGGCTTTGGTGGCAGCAGCGGCGTCCTCAGCGACCTTCTTGTCGGCTTCAGCTTTCTCGGCGGCGGCACGGTCGGCGTCGGTGGACATGGTGATGACGAAGGCGACGCGGACGTGGAGGAAGTAGACGATCGGAAGCGAGCAGTCGCGTAATCGCTGCCCAAAAACCTATTCGCCCCTCACCCCGTACAGGAACCAGAAGGGCGTGGTTTCGGAGACCTGCTCTCCCGTCGACCGTGTACGTGGCGGACGGGATGGAGTCACCGGCGGCAGCAGCAGCAAAGGAACGACGGTGGGCGTGCGCGTGAGCAGATGTGATCTGTTCGTGGCGGCTAGGGTTAGGAGACACCGCATACTTATAGGCGCAGCCGCGTGGAGAGACGTGGGCTCGACCCACGTCCGAGTCCGTGACAGCCCACGATCCGACGTCTCAGATCGCTGTCAGAAAACTCTCCGTTAGTGACTGGCAAAAATAAGCGCGTAGGTGTGAGCTCGGCTCGGCTCAATCCCGCAACCCGCGGCGCGGCGCGTCGTGACGAGGCGGGCGGCGGAGGAGGAGTGCGCGAGGGCCTCTTCTCTTCTCAAGCTCCAATAGCATGTAGAAGAGAAACCCTTATAAACCACTCCAACTCTCCTTCCACTTCCGGGGTGGGACTAAACATCCCACCACACCTAGTGCCATATAACCCACATGGGCCCTTAGAGATTTTTCAGAAATTGCAATATGGGCCTAGAGCCCATCTCAGATTTCAGCACTTCGCAGATGCATCAGAAAATAGGTCGCTCCATTCATTATTTGTCACTGCGCGGTCTAGTCGAACTTTAACACTTTTCCTTCCATGCCTTCTATTATCACAAGTATAGGACAACCCTGTGAACCATAGGTCATACAAACCACATATCTCAGGTGCATCACGGAAGGAAATCATCTATTGCTCACTATATTTTTTTTAGGTAAAAGGTATATGCCCGACTTTATAAATAAAGCTATAAGGCAGAGTAACGAAACGCAACAACCAGACCTAGAAAACACAAGGAAAGTACCAGGCCAACAACCAACGGCACACATGCTCAAATAGTTCTAAGGCACGTAGGCCCACTGGTCCATCTCCGACACTCCGTGGGCTTCTTCTGGTCCATAAAAAATCATCGTAAAGTTTCAGCTCATTTGGACTCCGTTTGGTATTTCTTTTATCCAAAAGTTCAAAAACAAGGAAAAAACAGAAACTGTCACTGGGCTCTAGGTTAATATGTTAGTCCCCAAAATAATATAATATAGCATATAAATGCAAATAAAATATCCAAAATGGATAATATAATAGCATGGAGCAATCAGAAATTTTAGATACGTTGGAGACGTATCAGTTTTGTCGGGGTCTTGTTGTATGTAGACTAGATCATAGACATTGGGAGGCCCCGAATTACTCGGCTAGTACTCGATGTGGGAGGTGGATGGGATGAGAAAATTGATGCCCATCGCTTGCGGGCTCGAAGGTTCGTCGTCGGATAACACTTCGGCTCTGTGTCCCCATAGGATGTTGTTGGGCCGGAGTGGTACCTAGGCTTACACATGGTCGGTTGTCAATCCAGAGTTACACATGGCGGAGGTCGAAGGAGAGATTGTAGTACACATCAAGTCTTCGGCAGAGCCCCCCTCGATCATGCCAGAGTTTGAGGCTTCTAGAGTCCTTCCTTTATGAGAATGGTGGATCGTAGGCCTAACCCATGAACTGTGGGCCAACTAGGCTGGTACCCCCTAGTCCATCAGCGAGGAAGTTAGGGATTAGCTTGGCGCTATAGAAGACAAGCGCACATCAGCAACAAGCTAGCCAATAGCCACTTACACCTGGACAAATAACCGCCTTCCAAAGCCCTGATGCGTACATTAGAGGATCTAGAGATAGAGGCCAAGCGGCAGGTGACTCACGAATCCGGTTCTTTACAATATTATAAATTATAAAACAAAATTAGGTGGAGATGGAGATTTATAAAATGCCTACTAGTTATACAATAATTAATACTCATATTAATTAATAATAATACAATAGTCGTTAATAATAATCAGTAATAGTGTGCATAGAGTATATCAATAGAGCTCCTCATGTTTGCTAAACCACGCAAATACAATAATTAGTACTAATGGTGTTTATATGTCTCGTCGATCACCCCTCGGAATGATCGGCGACTGGGGCAGTGGTGAAGATTATGACGGGGACGCTGTCACCCACGCGAAGAACGTGAGCACCCCTAACGCCTTGAACCAACCGCAGGTCCCTGGAGGCCGTGGCGGGTTGAGGGCAGGGGGCAATTGCCCCCGCCACCCCCCCCCCCCAGCCTTGGGAAGAATTTTAATGTTGTGCTCCAAGAGAATAGAAGATGAAGCATCACCTGCAACATTTGAAGCATCTTACACATGTATAATATAAATTGCATGTGTACCATAGAATGAAAAGCATGTTCTTACCCAACCGGCGGCGGCGAGGGCGGCCATCGCACCATGCCTCGGTGGGGCGACGTGGTAAAAGATCACTGCAGCATCGTAACCTAGACGGAGTATGTTGATGATCATCTGCATCGGGCCAGGCTTCGGTGGGGCGACGTGGTAAAAGATCAGTGCAACATCGTAACCTAGACGGAGTATGTTGATGATCATCTGCATTGGCAAGATCATCTTCAGGAATCTACAGAGAACATCATGTTGGAGCTTTTTTTTAAGATACGCACTGAACATTTGTTTTAGAACACATGTTGAACATTTCTATCTGAATAAATGCTCCACATTTGTAAAATGCACACGGAACAGTTTAAATAATACACAGAGAACATTTTTAAAACTGTGTGAATAATTTTTTACATTTCATGAAAAATTTATCTAAAAAGTCGCAAAACGTATTTTTGAACCAGTGGTCATGATTTTTTAATAGTACATTTTAAAAAAATCGCAAGAACAGTTCGTTTACAGTATATAAACATTACTTATATGCCTAGTGAATGTTTAAAATTTTATGTTAATTAATTTTCGAAACATCTATAGTAAAAATATTTTGAAAGTAATAAATAAACAAAATGGAAAGGAACAAGCACCGAAGTAGCCACTAATGCACCCCGGAGTCTTGTTCAAACAAAAAAACTTTCCCCAGTTCCCTCTCGAGACACCCTCGACAGCGAGAACTTGACGGACGGCGACACGAGGCATTGGCACAAAACCGGGGCATTGGCTGGGTTATCCATGACACGAAGAGTGAGCCAACAACGAACAACGACATGTTTGACGAGCCCAAATGGATGGAATAGTTGCGGGTACAGAAAAAGGTGGGGTGGCGCCGCCACGGCTATTGCCGTGGGAGAGACATCCGCCTGCAGGGTTGAGTTGCCCATTCCCAACCCAACACGAGACAACTGTTTTTGGTGTGCTTGTTAGACACCAAGTGAGACTGAAACCAGGCAAGAGCACATTAATAATCTTGTACATGCTCCTATGTTTCTCGGTTATCTATAGCATCGAGCTGGATGCATGCATGCACATTCAACATTTTAACTTATGGTCAGCACCACGCAGCCATGGTGGTATGAGTGCGCAAGGCATACCAAGTTTGAAAACGTTTATTTTTAGGAAGACAGACTATCTATCTGTAAGGCGCGAGCTATGCTACCGCAGTCCAGTTCATGACGATCTGCCCATGCATGCTCGAAGAAGAATTTTTGCCATGTGGAAGAGGTCTGACTATATCGCATCTAGATGTGAGATATTATCTCACATCTAAGTTGTGACATCATCAGATTGTTTTCTTATTTGTTTCTTTTTTTGCATCGTTTTTTTTCTTTTGGCCGACTGACTAGAGCGACAAAAAAATCAACTAAAAAAGTGCACCACACTACGAATCAAACTCGCGGCAACATGCTGGTCACCACGGGCTCCTATACCACTCCAATAGATAGCTGCTATTGATTACTATTAAGAGGGGAGTATATAAGAACATAGTATACACTATACACCGTCTGCAATGAAGTCACGGATTGGCTTGGCGCTATAGAAAACAAGCGCACAACAGCAACGAGCTAGCCAATAGCCACTTACACCTGGACCAATAACCGCCTCCCAAAGCCCCGATGCGTACATTAGAGGATCTAGAGATAGAGGCCAAGCGGCAGGTGACTCACGAATCCTGTTCTTTACAATATTATAAATTATAAAACAAAACTAGGTAGAGATGGATATTTATAAAATGCCTACTAGTTATACAATAATTAGCACTCATATTAATTAATAATAATACAATAGTCGTTAATAATAATCAGTAATAGTGTGTCATACATTATATCAACATAGCTCCTCATGTTTGCTAAACCAGCAGATACAATAATTAATACTAATGGTGTTTATGTCTCGTCGATCACCCCTCGGAATGAGCGGCGACTAGGGCAGTGGTGAAGATTGTGACGGGGACGCTGATCACCCATGCAAAGAACGTGAGCACCCCTAACGCCTTGAACCAACTGCAGGTCCGTGGAGGCGGTGGCGGAGCTATGTTCAGGGCGGGGGGACCATTGCCCCCCCCCCCAGCCTTCCCAGCCTTGGGATTTTTCTGAAGAATTTTATTCTGTAGATGCATAGATTGAAGAAAATATAAACTTTTACCCC
>NC_041391.1:663910881-663911597 GCF_002162155.2 Triticum dicoccoides | reverse complement strand
GACCGTCAAGGAGCACAATGCAGTCACAAACAGAAGATGAAGCATCACCTGCAACATTTGAAGCATCTTACACATGTATAATATAAATTGCATGTGTACCATAGAATGACAGGCATGCCCAACCGACGGCGGCGAGGACGGCCATCGCACCATGCCTCGGTGGGCCGACGTGGTAAAAGATCAGTGCAGCATCGTAACCTAGACGGAGTATGTTGATGATCATCTGCGTCGGGCCAAGCCTCGGTGGGGCGACGTGGTAAAAGATCAGTGCAACATCGTAACCTAGACCGAGTATGTTGATGATCATCTGCATCGGCAAGATCATCCTCAGGAACCTGCAAAGAACATCATGTTGGAGTTTTTTTTTAGATACACACTGAACATTTGTTTTATAATACATGTTGAACATTTCTATCCGAATAAATGCTCCACATTTGCACAGAGAACATTTTAAATAATACACAAAGAACATTTTTAAAACTGTGTGAATAAGTTTTTACATTTCATGAAAATTTTATCTAAAAAGTCGCAAAACATATTTTTGAACCATTGGTCATGATTTTTTAATAGTACAATTTTTTAAAAAAAAATCACAAGAACAGTTCGTTTACAGTATATAAACATTACTTATATGCCTAGTGAATGTTTCAAAATTTTATGTTAATTAATTTTCGAAACATCTATAGTAAGAATATTTTGAAGGTAATAAATAACCC
>NC_041391.1:663909994-663910792 GCF_002162155.2 Triticum dicoccoides | reverse complement strand
CCTCTCCACACACCCTCGACAGCGAGAACTTGACGGTGATACGAGGCACTGGCGCAAAACCGGGGCATTGGCTGGGTTACCCATGACATGGAGTGAGCCAACAACGAACAATGACGTGTTTGACGAGCCCAAATGGATGGAATTAATAGTTGCGGGTGAAAAGGTTGGGTGGCGCCACCACCACGGCCATTGCCGTGGGAGAGACATCCGCCTGCAGGGTTGAGTTGCCCATTCCCAACCCACACGAGATAACTGTTGTTGGTGCGCTTGTTAGACACCAAGAGAGCCTGAAACCAGGCAAGAGCACAGTAATAATCTTGTGCATGCTCCTTTGTTTCTCGGTTATGTATAGCATCGAGCTAGATGCATGCATGCATGCACATTCAACATTTTAACTTATGGTCAGCACCACGCAGCCATGGTGGTATGAATGCACAAGAAGGCATACCAAGTTTGAAAACGTTTATTTTCAGAATGACAGACTATCTCTAAGGCGCGAGCTATGCTACCGCAGTCCAGTTCATGACGATCTGCCCATGCATGCTCGAAGAAGAATCTTTTGCCATGTGGAAGTTGTGCACTAATAATTAAGTAATGGAAAGCTAGCTTCGGGCTTTCATTCCGCCCAGAGGCGCGCACTAACCTCTACTCCTAAAGAAGTAGTTCGTACGCCATTCGTTCGCTCGCTGCCTCCCATCGATTGAGGACCTCACCCCGTCGATCCCATCCCCCACCGATTTTCTTTTCCTCTGAAAAAACCACTAATGTCCCTGACTGGATTTCCCTCACCGGTTTATC
>NC_041391.1:663880040-663909770 GCF_002162155.2 Triticum dicoccoides | reverse complement strand
AAGGCGTTAGGGATACTCACGTTCTTCGCATGGGTGATCAGCATCCCCGTCACAATCTTCACCTCTGCCCCAGTCGCCGCTCATTCCGAGGGGTGATCGACGAGACATATAAACACCATTAGTATTAATTATTGTATCTGCGTGGTTTAGCAAACATGAGGAGCTGTATTAATATACTGTATGACACACTATTACTGATTATTATTAACGACTATTGTGTTATTATTAATTAATATGAGTATTAGTTTTATAACTAGTGGGCATTTTATAAATCTCCATCTCTACCTAATTTTGTTTTATAATTTACAACATTGTAAAGAACCGGATTCATGAGTCACCTGCCGCTTGGCATCTATCTCTAGATCCTCTAATGTACGCATTGGGGCTTTGGGAGGCAGTTATTGGTCCAGGTGTAAGTGGCTATTGAAGAAATATGCCCTAGAGGCAATAATAAAATGGTTATTATTATATTTTCTTAATCATGATAAAGATTTATTATTCATGCTAGAATTGTATTGACCAGAAACTTAAATAGATGTGTGAGTACATAAACAAATACAGTGTCCCTAGTAAGCCTTTACTAGACTAGCTCGTCGATCAAAGATGGTTAAGCTTTCCTAATCATAGATATGTGTTGTCATTTGATAACGGGATCACATCATTGGGAAAATGATGTGATGGACAAGACCCATCCGTTAGCTTAGCATATGATCATTCAGTTTATTGCTATTGTTTTCTTAATGTCAAATACATATTCCTTCGACTATGAGATCATGCAACTCCCGGATACCGGAGGAATACCTTGTGTGCTATCAAACGTCACAACATAATTGGGTGATCATAAAGATGCTCTATAGGTATCTCCGAAGGTGACTGTTGAGTTGGCATGGATCGAGATTAGGATTTGTCACTCTGTGTATCGGAGAGGTGTCTCGGGGCCCTCTTGGTAATATACATCATAAGAAGCCTTGCAAGCAAATGACTAATGAATTAGTTATGAGATGATGTATTACGGAACGAGTAAAGAGACTTGCCGGTAAAAAGATTGAACTAGGTATGTGATACGTCTCCAATGTATCTATAATTTTTTATTGTTCCATGCTATTATATTACCTGTTTTGGATGTTTATGGGTTTTACTTTACACATTTATATCATTTTTGGGACTAACCTACTAACTGGAGGCCCAGCCCGTATTGCTATTTTTTTGCCTATTTCAGTGTTTCGAGGAAAAGGAATATCAAACAAAGTCCAAACGGAATGAAACCTTCGGGAGCGTGATTTTTGGAACGAACGTGATCCAAAGGACTTGGAGTGCAAGTCAAGAAGCTCCCGAGGCGGCCACGAGGGTGGAGGGCGCCCCCCCCTACTGGGTGCGCCCCCTATCTCGTGGGCCCCTCGGGCGTGTACCGACGTACTTCTTCCTCCTATATATACCCACGTACCTCGAAACCATCAGGGGCGACCACGAAAAGCTATTTCCACCACCGTAACCTTCTGTATCCGCGAGATACCATCTTGGAGCCGTCCCCGGTGCTCCGCGGAGGAGGAATCCACCACGAAGGGCCTCTACATCAACACCAAGGCCTCTCCGATGAGTTGTGAGTAGTTTACCTCAGACCTTCGGGTCCATAGTTATTAGCTAGATGGCTTCTTCTCTCTCTTTAAATCTCAATACAAAGTTTCTCCTTCCTCTTCTTGGAGATCTATTCGATGTAACTCTTTTTGCGGTGTGTTTGTCGAGATCCGATGAATTGTGGATTTATGATCAAGTTTATCTATGAGAAATATT
Organism: Triticum dicoccoides; assembly: GCF_002162155.2. Lineage (NCBI taxonomy): Eukaryota > Viridiplantae > Streptophyta > Magnoliopsida > Poales > Poaceae > Triticum > Triticum dicoccoides. Next base: position 663,907,979 of record NC_041391.1, on the reverse strand, counting down.
TGAATCTCCTCTGAATTCTTTTATGTATGATTGAGTTATTTTGCAAGTCTCTTCGAATTATCGGTTTCGTTTGGCCTATTAGATTGATCTTTCTTGCAATGGGAGAAGTTCTTAGCTTTGGGTTCAATCTTGCGGTATCCTTTCCCAGTGACAGCAGGGGCAGCAATGCGCGTATTGTATTGTTGCCATCAAGGATAAAAAGATGGGGTTTATATCATATTGCATGAGTTTATCCCTCTACATCATGTCATCTTTCTTAATGCGTTACTCTGATCTTATGAACTTAATACTCTAGATGCATGCTGGATAGCGATTAATGTGTGGAGTAATAGTAGTAGATGCAGGCAGGAGTCGGTCTACTTGTCACGGACGTGATGCCTATATACATGATCATGCCTAGATAATCTCATAATTATTCGCTTTTCTATCAATTGCTCGACATTAATTTGTTCACCCACCGTAATACTTATGCTATCTCGAGAGAAGCCACTAGTGAAACCTATGGCCCCCGGGTCTATCCTTTATCATATAAGCTTTCAATCTACTTTTATTTGCATCTTTACTTTTCCAATCTATATTATAAAATACCAAAAATATATTTATCTTATCATACTATCTCTATCAGATCTCACTTTCGCAAGTGGCCGTGAAGGGATTGACAACCCCTCTATTGCGTTGGTTGTGAGTTCTTTGTTTGTTTGTGTAGGTGCGTGATACTTGTGAGGAGCCTCCTACTAGATTGATACCTTGGTTCTCAAAAACCGAGGGAAATACTTATGCTACAGTGTTGCATCACCCTTTCCTCTTCAAGGAAAAACAACGCAAGCTCAAGACGTAGCAAGAAGGATTTCTGGCGCCGTTGCAGGGGAGGTCTTCGCTCAAGTCAAGACATACCAAGTACCCATCACAAACGCATCTCCCTCTCATTTACATTATTTGCCATTTGCCTCTTTTCCTCTCCCTCACTTCACCCTTACCGTTTTATTCGCCCTTTCTTTCCCAATCTTCCTCTCTCTTTCGCTTGCCTTTTTTCTGTTTGCTTGTGTGTTGGATTACTTGTCGCCATGGCGCAAGATAATACCAAATTGTGTGATTTCTCCAATACCAATAATAATGATTTCCTTAGTACTCCGATTGCTCCTCTTAATGATGTTGAGTCTTGTGAAATAAATGCTGCTTTGCTGAATCTTGTTAAGAAAGATCAATTCTCCGGCCTTCCTAGTGAAGATGCGGCTACCCATCTAAACAACTTTGTTGATTTGTGTGAGATGCAAAAGAAAAAAGATACGGATAATGATATTGTTAAATTGAAGTTATTTCCGTTTTCACTTAGATATCGTGCTAAAGTTTGGTTTTCGTCTTTGCATAAAAATAGTATTGATTCTTGGAACAAGTGCAAAGATGCTTTTATCTCTAAGTATTTTCCTCCCGCTAAGATCATCACTCTTAGGAACGATATTATGAATTTTAAACAACTTGATCATGAGCATGTTGCCCAATCTTGGGAAATAATGAAATTGATGATTCGCAATTGCCCTACTCATGGTTTGAATTTATGGATGATCATACAAAAAAATTTATGCTGGATTGAATTTTGCTTCTAGAAATCTTTTAGATTCAGCCACGAGAGGCACATTTATGGAAATCATCTTAGGAGAAGCTACTAAACTACTTGATAATATTATGGCTAATTATTCTCAATGGCACACTGAAAGATCTACTAGTAAAAAAGTGCATGCTATAGAAGAAATTAATGTTTTGAGTGGAAAGATGGATGAACTTATGAGATTGTTTGCTACTAAGAGTGCTTCTATTGATCCCAATGATATGCCTTTATCTACCTTGATTGAGAATAATTATGAATTTATGGATGTAAATTTTGTTGGTAGGAATAATTTTGGCAACAATGCTTATAGAGAAAACTTTAATTCTAGACCGTTCCCTAGTAATTCCTCTAATAATTATAGAAATTCCTACAATAATTCTTATGGTAATTTTAATAAGATGCCCTCTGACTTTGAAAATAGTGTGAAAGAATTTATGATCTCTCAATAGAATTTTAATGCCTTGCTTGAAGAAAAATTGCTTAAAGTTGATAATTTGGCTAGGAACGTTGATAGACTTTCGCTTGAAGTTGATTCTTTGAAACTTAGATCTACCCCTCCTAAGCATGATATCAATGAGTCTCTCAAAGCTATGAGAAGTTCCATTGACGACTGCAAAGAAAGAACCGCTAGATTGCGTGCTAAGAAAGATTGCTTTGTTAAAGCGTGTTCTTCTAGTTTCCATGAAAATAATGATGAAGATATTAAAGTTATTAATGTGTGCCCTATTTGATCTTTGTTTTGCAATATGAATCTTAATAATTATGTGACTGGAGATGAGTCAACTTTAGTTAAAAGGCATCCCAATAATTCGGAGTTTTTAGATCTTGATGCTAAATTTGGTAAAAGTGGGATTAGAGAGGTCAAGACTTTAAATAGCATTGAACCCACTATCTTAGATTTTAAGGAATTTAATTATGATAATTGTTTTTTATAAAGTTGTATTTCCTTGTTGCAATCCGTGTTGAATTCTCCTCATGCTTATAGTCAAAATAAAGCCTTTACCAAACATATTGTTGATGCCTTGATGCAATCTTTTGATGAAAAACTTAATTTGGAAGTTTCTATACCTAGAAAACTTAATGATGAATGGGAACCTACTATAAAGATGAAAATTAAATATCATGAGTGTTATGCTTTATGTGATTTGGATGCTAGTGTTTCCACGATTCCGAAAACTTTATGTGATATTCTAGGTTTCCATGATCTTTATGATTGCTCTTTAAAATTTGTAACTTGCGGATTCCACCATAAAAAATCCAATGGGAAGAATCAATGATGTTCTCATTTTTGCAGATAGAAATTTGGTGCCCGTAGATTTTATCGTTCTTGATATAGATTGTAATCTTTCTTGTCCTATTATTCTTGGTAGACCTTTCCTTAGAACGATTGGCGCGATTATTGATATGAAGGAAGGGAATATTAGATTCCAATTTCCATTAAGGAAAGGCATGGAGCACTCTCCAAGAAAGAAAATTAAATTACCTTATGAATCTATCATGCGAGCTACTTATGAATCAAGTGTCAAAGATGGCACTACTTAGATCTATCGTCGCTTTTATGCCTAGCTAGGGGCGTTAAATGATAGCGCTAGTTGGGAGGCAACCCAATTTTATTTGTGTTTCTTTGTTTTTGTTCCTGTTTAGTAATAAATTTTGCATCTACTTTCTGTTTAGATGTGTTTTCATGTTTTATTTAGTGTTTGTGCCAAGTAGAACATATAGGATAACCTATGGTGATAGTTAATTTGATTATCCTGAAAAATAGAAACTTGGTGCTCACGAGAAACAATTCAATAAATCACAGAAACGTGCTTTTGTGTTGATCCTTTTTGCTGTAGATCCATACACAAATTTCCTAAGACGTCCTATTTTGGTAGGATTTTTAGAGTTCCAGAAGTATTCGAAAGTTACAGATTGCTTAAGATTGTTCTGTTTTTGACAGATTCTGCCTTTCATGTGGTGTTTGCTTATTTTGATGCATCTATGGCTAGTATGTAAGGGTATGAACCATAAAGAACTTGGAATACAGTAGGTTTAACACCAATATAAATAAAGAATGAGTTCATTATAGTACCTTATGTGGTGGTTTTTTTTTCTTTCACTAATGGAGCTTATGAGATTTCCTGTTGAGTTTTGTTTGTGAAGTTTTCAAGTTTTGGGTAAAGATTTGATGGACTATGGAATAAGGAGCGGCAAGAGCCTAAGCTTGGGGATTCCCATGGCACCCCAGGATATTCAAGAAAAGCAAAAAGCCTAAGCTTGGGGCATCCCTTCTTTCGTCTTCGTTCATTGATAACTTTACTTGGATCTATATTTTTATTCGCCAGATGATATGTGTTTTGCTTGGAGCGTCTTGTATGATATTAGTCTTTGATTTTTAGTTTACCACAATCATCCTTGTTGTACACACCTTTTGGGAGAAGCCCACTTGATTGGAATTTATTAGAATACTCTATGTGCTTCACTTATATCTTTTGAGCTAGATAATTTTTGCTCTAGTGCTTCACTTATATCTTTTAGAGCACGGCGGTGGCTTAATTTTGAAGAAATTGTTGATCTCTCATGCTTCACTTATATTATTTTGATAGTATCTTAAAACAACATGGTATTTGCTATGGTTGTAAAATTGGTCCTAGAATGATGGGCATCCAAGTTGGGTATAATAAAAACTATCATAAAAAGTGAATTGGATGCTATGATCAATTTGATACTTGATAATTGTTTTGAGATATAGAGGTGGTGATATTAAAGTCATGCTAGTTGGGTAATTGTGAATTTAAAGAATACTTGTGTTGAAGTTTGTGATTCCCGTAGCATGCACGTATGGTGAACCGCTTTGTGATGAAGTTGGAGCATAATTTTATTTATTGATTGTCTTCCTTATGAGTGGCGGTCGGGGACGAGCGATGGTCTTTTCCTACCAATCTATCCCCCTAGGAGCATGCACATAGTACTTTGTTTTTGATGACTTATAGATTTTTGCAATAAGTATATGAGTTCTTTATGACTAATGTTGAGTCCATGGATTATACGCACTCTCACCCTTCCACCATTGCTAGCCTCTCTTGTGCCGCGCAACTTTCGCAGGTAGCATACACCCACCATACTCCTTCCTCAAAACAGCCACCATACCTACCTATTATGGCATTTCCATAGCCATTCTGAGATATATTGCCATGCAACTTTCCACCGTTCCGTTTATTATGACACGCATCATCATTGTCATATTGCTCTTTGCATGATCATGTAGTTGACATCGTATTTGTGGCAAAGCCAAATTTTCCTACATGTCACTATTGATTCATTGCATATCCCGGTACACCGCTGGAGGCATTTATATTGAGTCATATCTTGTTCTAAGTATCGAGTTGTAATCTTGAGTTGTAAATAAATAAAAGTGTGATGATCTTCATTATTAGAGCATTGTCCCTGTGAGGAAAGGATGATGAAGACTATGATCCCCCCACAAGTCGGGATGAGACTTTAGACTTTATAAAAATAAAAGAGGCCAAAGAAGCCCATGAAAAAAAAGAGGCCAAAGAAGCCGACCAAAAAGAAAAAAGGAGGAAAAAAAAGAGAAAAAGAAAAATAATAATGAGAGAAAAAGAGAGAAGGGACAATGCTACTATCTCTTTTTCCACACTTGTGCTTCAAAATAGCACCATGGTCTTCATGATAGAGAGTCTCTTATGTTGTCACTTTCATATACTAGTGGAAATTTTTCATTATAGAACTTGGCTTGTATATTCCAATGATGGGCTTCCTCAAAATGCCCTGGGTCTTCGTGAGCAAGCAAGTTGGATGCACACCCACTTAGCTTTTGTTGAGCTTTCATACATTTATAGCTCTAGTGCATCCGTTGCATGGCAATCCCTACTCACTCACATTGATATCTATTAATGGGCATCTCCGTATCCCGTTGATACGCCTAGTTGATGTGAGACTATCTTCTCCTTTTTGTCTTCTCCACGACCACCATTCTATTCCAAATATAGTGCTATGTCCATGGCTTACGCTCATGTATTGCGTGAAAATTGAAAAAGTTTGAGATTACTAAAGTATGAAACAATTGTCTGGCTTGTCATCGGGGTTGTGCATGATTAAATACTTTGTATGATGAGATAGAGCAATAGCCAGACTATATGATTTTGTAGGGATAACTTTCTTTAGCCATGTTATTTTGAGAAGACATGATTGCTTTGATTAGTATGCTTGAAGTATTACTATTTCTTATGTCAATATGAACTTTTATTTTGAATCATTTGGATCTGAACATTCATGCCACAATAAAGAAAAATACATTGAGAATTATGCTAGGTAGCATTCCACATCAAAAATTCTATTTTTATCATTTACCTACTCGAGGACGAGCAGGAATTAAGCTTGGGGATGCTTGATACGTCTCCAATGTTTCTATAATTTTTGATTGTTCCATGTTATTATATTACCTGTTTTGGATGTTTATGGGCTTTACTTTACACTTTTATATCATTTTTGGGACTAACCTACTAACCGGAGGCCCAGCCCGTATTGCTGTTTTTTTTGCCTATTTCAGTGTTTTGAAGAAAAGGAATATCAAACGGAGTCCAAACGGAATGAAACCTTCGGGAGCGTGATTTTTGGAACGAACATGGTGCAAGTCAAGAAGCTCCCGAGGCGGCCACAAGGGTGGAGCCCCCCCCCCCTACTGGGCCCTCCCCCCTATATATACCCACGTACCCCAAAACCATCAGGGGCGACCATGAAAAGCTATTTCCACCATCGTAACCTTCTGTATCCGCGAGATTCCATCTTGGAGCCATCGTCGGCACTCCGCCGGAGGGGGAATCCACCACGGAGGGCCTCTACATCAACACCAAGGCCTCTCCGATGAGTTGTGAGTAGTTTACCTCAGACCTTCGGGTCCATGGTTATTAGCTAGATGGCTTCTTCTCTCTCTTCGAATCTCAATACAAAGTTCTCCTTCCTCTTCTTGGAGATCTATTCGATGTATAACTCTTTTTGTGGTGTGTTTGTCGAGATCCGATGAATTGTGGGTTTATGATCAAGTTTATCTATGATGAATATTTGAATCTCCTCTAAATTCTTTTATGTATGATTAAGTTATCTTTCCAAGTCTCTTCGAATTATCGGTTTGGTTTGGCCTACTAGATTGATCTTTCCTGCAATGGGAGAAGTGCTTAGCTTTGGGTTCAATCTTGCGGTGTCCTTTTCCAATGACAGCAGGGGCAGCAAGGCACGTATTGTATTGTTGCCATCAAGTATAAAAAGATGGGGTTTATATCATATTGCATGAGTTTATCCCTCTACATCATGTCATCTTTCTTAATGTGTTACTCTGTTCTTATGAACTTAATACTCTAGATGCATGCTGGATAGCGGTCGATGTGTGGAGTAATAGTAGTAGATGCAGGCAGGAGTCGGTCTACTTGTCACGGACGTGATGCCTATATACATGATCATGCCTAGATAATCTCATAATTATTCGCTTTTCTATCAATTGCTCGACAATAATTTGTTCACCCACCGTAATACTTATGCTATCTCGAGAGAAGCCACCAGTGAAACATATGGCCCCCAGGTCTATCCTTTATCATATAAGCTTTCAATCTACTTTTATTTGCATCTTTACTTTTCCAATCTATATTATGAAATACCAAAAATATATTTATCGTATCATACTATCTCTATCAGATCTCACTTTTGCAAGTGGCCGTGAAGGGATTGACAACCCCTTTATTGCGTTAGTTGCGAGTTCTTTGTTTGTTTGTGTAGGTGTGTGGGACCTGTGAGGAGCCTCCTACTGGATTGATACCTTGTGATAGAGGCGAGGTGTCCCGATCTTTCGATGAGATGATAACTATCGATTTGGTGAAGATGACTTTGACGATCCGACTACAAACGTGCATGACGTTGCGCCTTAGCAGTCGCTAAACCAACTCCGAGAGGTTATTGACCATGTCGGAGCATAATCAACCTGACCACGAAGGTCTATTCCTGCAAGCAATCGAAGAACAAGCAAGAATATGATAAAAGCAATCTGAATATTGCGAGTATATATGAAGTATTGATAAAGGTGGGGATCCGTAAGCGGTCTTGGTCTGGTCGTTGGACACAAACGAAGTACACGAAGTTGCAATGGCTAACTTTTAACTAAACAAATCCTAAGGAAAAAAGTACTAGATGGATCTACTTATATAGGAGGAAGGGGTGGCGTCCAAGGAGGTGGGAGGACGTCCCAAGGCAGCCTAAAACTAACCCTAGGTCGTACAAGGCTCATGGGCCCAAGTGGAGGTGATGCAACACCTTTGGACTTGTAGTATGACTCGGATTCTGATGCAGTGTCCGATTGTTTCATCGATATCTCAATGCTCCAGACGAATTTGAAGGTGAATCCAATTGGGTTGGAAAGAGCATGAAATCTAGTTTCCAACCAAAAAAGAATCACCCAATTTAGAGTCCGTGTGAAAAAGCTGTTGGCGTTTTGAGTCAGGTATGTCTGTGCAGTCCGAATCTGAATCCAGAAGGTGCGAGACTTGGACTCTATCTTCTCTTGGCCCAAAAGTGTCGTGAGAGGACTTTTTGAACAGACCCCAAACTTCTCCTTTTGCCTTATCTTCATATGTGGATTGTACAAATGTCCCACACACCTGCAATTAGACAAAACACAAAAGTGAGTGAAGTATTTTTGTTCTGGATAACATAAATAGATTATTGAATAGTTTGCACTAGAAATCACCTGACAAATATGCATGTATGCAATATTTTTGGTCGTATCCAAGGTAGTCATGTCCTCATCACGTTGATTCTCAAAAACTGAGGGAAATACTTACGCTACTGTGCTGCATCACCCTTTCCTCTTCAAGAAAAACCAACGCAAGCTCAAGACGTAGCAATATGAAGATACCGACGATCGAATCTTGGGCAAGTAACATACCGATGGACAAAGGTAATTGCGTATAATGTCATAAAGCTTCGACCGATAAAGATCTTCGTAGAATATGTAGGAACCAATATGGGCATCCAGGTCCCATTATTGGTTATTGACCGGAGAAGCGTCTCGGTCATGTCTACATAGTTCTCGAACCCGTGGGGTCCGCACGCTTAACATTCATTGATGATATATTATTATATTAGTTATATATGTTGGTGACCGAATGTTGTTCAGAGTCCCGGATGAGATCACGAACATAACGAGCGGCTCCGGAATGGTCCGGAGGTAAAGATTGATATATGGGATAATAGTGTTTGGTCTTCGGAAGGGTTCCGAAATTCACTGGTAGGGGGTTTCAGATGTTTCGCGAAATGTTTGGGTATGAGAACTCTTTATTTGGGACAAAGGGGAAAGCCATGAGGCTTTTGGAAAGTGCAAAAGGAAGTTTTGCGGAGGCTAGGGGCAAGACGCCAGGGATCCTGGCGTCTGGGCCCAGACGTCGGGAACCCTGGAATCCGAGAAGGACTCTTGCCTTTTGGGCAAAACCGACTTTGAGGAGGCTACTACTTCAAGTTTCGACCCCGGGGCTCAATATATAAATAGAGGGGCAGGGCTAGAACCCCAAGACACATCAAGATTCGCCAAGCCCTGCCGACAACCCCGACCCTCTAGTTTATCCTTCGTCATAGTTTTCGTAGTGCTTGGCGAAGCCCTGCGGAGATTGTTCTTCACCACCACCATCACCACGCCGTCGTGCTGCCAGAACTAATCTACTACTTCGCCTCTCTTGCTGGATCGAGAAGGCGATGACATCATCGAGCTAAATGTGTGTTGAACACGAAGGTGCCGTACATTCGGTACTTGATTGGGCAGGATCGTGAAGGTCTACGACTACCTCAACCGCGTTGATAAACGCTTCCGCTTAGCGATCTTCAAGGGTATGAAGATGCTCTCCCCTCTTGTTGCTATGCATCTCCATGGATAGATCTTGCGTGTGCATAGAATTGTTTTTGTTTTCAATGCAACGTTCCACATCAGTGGCATCAGAGCCAGGTCTATGCGCAGATGATATGCACGAGTAGAACACGAAGAGTTGTGGGTGGTGATAGTCATACTGCTTACCACCAACATTTTATTTTGATTCGGTGATATGTGGGATGAAGCGGACCGGACCAACCTTACATGTCCACGTACATGAGACCGGTTCCACCGACAGACATGCAACTTGTTTTGCATAAAGGTGGCTGGTGGGTGTCTGTTTCTCCTACTTTAGTTGAATCGAATTTGACTAAGGCCGGTCCTTGAAGAAGGTTAAAATAGCAATTAATGAATCACCGTTGTGGTTTTTTGCGTAGGTAAGAACAGTTCTTGCTAGAAGCCCGTAGCAGCCACGTAAAACTTGCAACAACAAAGTAGAAGACGTCTAACTTGTTTTTGCAGGGCATGTTGTGATGTGATATGGTCAAGATATGATGTGATATATGTTGATGTATGAGATGATCATGTTTTATAATATTGACAATGGAAGGAGCCTTAGGGTTGTCTCTTTATTGTATGAAGTACAAACGCCATGTAATTGCTTTACTTTATCGCTATGCGTTAGCAATAGTTGTAGAAGCAATAATTGGTGAGACGACCCCGACGCAACGATGGAGAATAAGGTGTGGAGCCGATGACGATGGAGATCATGACGATGCTTTGGATATAAAGATCAAAAGCACAAGATGATGATGGCCATATCGTGTCACATATTTTGTTTGCATGTGATGTTTATCCTTTATGCATCTTATTTTGCTTAGAACGGAGATAGCATTATAAGATGATCTCTTCACTAAATTTCAAGATAAAAGTGTTCTCCCCGAGTATGCACCGTTGCCAAAGTTCGTCGTTTCGAAGCACCTCATGATGATCGGGTGTCATAGGCTTTACGTTCATGTACAACGGGTGTAAGATGGTTTTGCACATGCAGAATACTTGGGTTAAACTTGATGAGCCTAGCATGTACATACATGGTCTCGGAACTCTAGAGACCGAAAGGTCGAACAAGAGTCATATAGTAGATATGATCAACATAGAGATGTTCACCATTGATGACTACCCCATCTCATGTGATGATCAGACATGGATTAGTTGATTTGGATCATGTATCACTTAAATAACTTGAGGGGTGTTAATTTAAGTGGGAGTTCATTAGTAATTTGATTGATTGAACTTAAATTTATCATGAACTTAGTCTTAATAGTTTGTGCATATCTATGTTGTAGATCAATAGCTCGCAATATAGCCCCCCTATTTTTGATATATGTTCCGAGAGAAAACTAAGTTGAAATATGGTAGTAGCAATAATGCGGACTGGGTCCATGATCTGAGGATTATCCTCATTGCTGCACAAAACAAATATGTCCTTGATGCACCGCTAGATTATTGACTCTAGTAAACTCTTTGGGTATTGGTCAGATGGCGATGTGAACTATGGGTGTTAAATCACATGGTGATGTGAACTAGATTATTGACTCTAGTGCAAGTGGAAGACTGATGGAAATATGCCATAGAAGCAATAATAAAATGATTATTATTATATTTCCTTAATCATGATAAAGGTTTATTATTCATGCTAGAATTGTATTATCCGAAAACTTAAATACATGTGTGAATACATAAACAAATACTGTGTCCCTAGTAAGCCTCTACTAGACTAGCTCGTTGATCAAATATGGTTAAGGTTTCCTAACTATAGACATGTGTTGTCATTTGATAACGGTATCACATCATTAGGAGAATGATGTGATGGACAAGACTCATCCGTTAGCTTAGCATATGATCGTTCAGTTTATTGCTATTGCTTTCTTAATGTCAAATACATATTCCTTCGACTATGAGATCATGCAACTCCCGGATACCATAGGAATACCTTATGTGCTATCAAACGTCACAACATAATTAGGTGATCATAAAGATGCTCTACATGTATCTCTGAATGTGTCTATTGAGTTGGCATGGATCGAGATTAGGATTTGTCACTCCATGTATCGGAGAGGTATCTCTGGGCCCTCTCGGTAATACACATCATAAGAAGCCTTGCAAGCAAATGACTAATGAATTAGTTAAGAGATGATCTATTACAGAACGAGTAAAGAGACTTGCCGGTAACGAGATTGAACTAGGTATGAAGATACCGACGATCGAATCTCGGGCAAGTAAAATACCGATGGACAAAGGGAATTACATATGTTGTCATAAAGGTTCGACCGATAAAGTTCTTTGTAGAATATGTAAGGACCAATATCGGCATCCAGGTCCGGCTATTGGTTATTGACCGGAGAAGTGTCTCGGTCATGTCTACATAGTTCTCGAACCTGTAGGGTCCGCACACTTAACGTTCATTGATGATATAGTATTATATGAGTTATGTATGTTGGTGACCGAATGTTGTTCGGAGTCTCGGATGAGATCACGGACATGACGAGTAGTTCCAGAATGGTCCGGAGGTAAAGACTAATATATGGGATGATAGTGTTTGGTCTCCGGGATGGTTCCGGAATTCACCGGAAGTAGTTTCGGATGTTTCCCTAAATGCTTGGGTACGAGAACACTTTATTTGGGCCAAAGGGGAAAGTCCACGAGGTTTTTAAAAAGTGCAAAAGGAAGTTTTGTGGAGGCCAGGGGCAAGACGCCAGGGACCCTGGCATCTGGGCCCAGATGCCGAGAACCCTAATGTTTGGGCCTGGAGTCCGAGAAGGACTCTTGCCTTTCGGGCAAAACCGACTTTGAGGAGGCCTTTACTCCAAGTTTCGACCCCAGGGCTCAACATATAAATAGAGGGGCAGGGCTAGCACCCAAGACACATCAAGATTCACCAAGTCATGTGCCGGCAACCCTGACCCTCTAGTTTATCCTCCTTCATAGTTTCCGTAGTGCTTGGCGAAGCCCTGCAGAGATTGTTCTTCACCATCACCATCACCATGCCGTCATGCTGCCGGAACTCATCTACTACTTCGCCTCTCTTGCTAGACCGAGAAGGCGAGGATGTCACCGAGCTGAACGTGTGCTGAACGCGGAGGTGCCGTACGTTTGGTGCTTGATCGGGACGGATCGTGAAGATGTACGACTACATCAACCGCGTTGATAAACGCTTCCGCTTAGCGATATTCAAGGGTATGAAGATGCTCTGCCCTCTCGTTGCTATGCATCTCCATGGATAGATCTTGCGTGTTGGTCGCCGGATCTAGGTGGCTAGATCTGGGGTTTTGAAGGCGGTCAAGACAGTGCACAGGTTGTCGGGTGGATTCCTGGGGACGGATCCGGGTGAAAACCTGATATTCGGTCGTTGGCCGGAGCCAGTGATGTCGATGCCCTAGTCATCATTTCCTTCATGAATGCATCATCGAGGTGAAACTCCCAACCCCACCCAATACCTCCGGAGGAAACCTAGATCAGTTGATCGGATGACGACGACATTCATGTGTCGTTACCCCCTTGGGGGCGGCATTCTTGGAGATGCACTCAGGCTCAAGGGACCAGGGGTTGGCTTCTTCGGTGGAGCGGTGTTTCTTTCTACATATTCATGACAGAGGTTCTTGGCGGCATGGAGCAGCGGAGGCTTGGCGTCATATGTGTGGCGATGGACACGCCCAGGAGGTCGACGCTGTCTGGTGTCATGGTGGCATAGGCAGCAGCTAGACCAGGCAAGGTAGATGCAGCAGTACAGCTCTAAAGATGGATTAGTGGCAGGTGGCTGCGGCGGCCTCATACCCGGCAGGCGTCCTAGTTGAGGAGCACGCCGGACTGGTGGGTGCCCATACCCGGCAGACGTCCTGGTTGGGACCTCAGGTCTTAGATGTTTAGGTTTGGTTGCGAGGTCTATTTGATATCAGGCCCAGACTATCAGCATCCTTCATCAATTGGATAGGAGTAGCGACAGTTTGTTGCCTAGACGGTGGCTTCAGTCTTACTGTTATATGACTTTGTAAGGTCTTGTGTGAATAATTAATAAAATGGCTGCATGCATCGTTCAGATGCAGAGGCCGAGGGTCCTCCCCCATTTCTAAAATAAATATATGGTATATATGCATATCATAACATCGCAAGGTGAGGAAAAAAAATAAAAGATAAAAGATAAAAGATAAAGACCTCACAAAAATGCAAAGGCTGAGTGAATTGAGGGGAGCGCCTATACAACGCAGTACGCGCCGGCAGCCACGGGAGCGCGTACCCTCCCTGCTCCCCCGCGCTCCCTCATGGGCCGGCCCATGTGCGGGACGGGGAGCCCCTTGTTTTTAGCCTTTTTTCAAGAAAAGTTAGAAATTGTCCAATTATTCGTGAATTCAAAAATTGTTCCCAATTTGATTTTTTCAGGAAATGATAAATTCTCAAGGATTCAGAAAAGTTCACAATTTAAAAAATAATGTTCGTGTATTCAAAAGATGTTCATGAATTCCTAGAAAAATGTTCACAATATTCATAAAATGTTCAGGAATTTTTAAAACTGTTCACAAATTAAACAAAATGTTCACAAAATTCAAAAAATGTTTGCTATTTCAAGAACTATTAAGGAACTAAAAAAATGTTCGTCAAAAGAAATGTTCCTGAATTTCATAAAATGTTTATAAATTAAGAAAATGTTCACCGTTTCTGGAAAAATGTACACAATTTCAAATATTCGAGAATTTGAAAAAACCATGATTTTAGAAAAATGTTGACGAATTTAAAAAAAATCATGATTTTAAAAAACTGTTCATGATTTCAAAAAAATGTTTACTTTTTCAAAACAATATTCCCAAATTTGTAAAAATGTTCTGCATTTGAGAAATGTTCAGAATTTCTAAAAATGTTCACAATTTAAGAAAATTTGTTCGCAAAAATTGATACATGGCCAAACTTTTTTTAGAAAAAAGGTGAAAATAAGGAAAAAAGAAAAAAAAGAACATTAAAAAAGAAAAAAAGAAAAAATTGGAAAAAGTAAAAAGAAAAAAGGAAATAAAAAAAAACCCGGAAGAAACAAATAAGAAAAACCGGTTCTGGGAAGGTTCTAGAACCTTCCTAAAACCGATGGAGGAGGAATCCCTATATGGGACGGCCCAAAAAACTACGGACGCTAGGGGGGTGGGGGTACGCACCATCTCGCTAGCGCGCGACCTATGTACCATATAGGGATCACCTGAATTGAGATTGTTCAGAAAATAGACAAAAAAGAATAAAAAAGAGAACCGGCAACGCCAGCCCATGCTGCCACACATGGGCCAACCCACACCGTCACGACGCACGCACATAGGGTGTGTTTGGTAGCATGCATAAAGAGTATATGCCAAAAAGTTCCCTAGCCGACCCATTTTTGGGTGTTTGGTAGAGTGTATGGGCTCACTTGAGCATAGCCCAACCAATGCAAAAAAGGGCCTCTGCATAGCTGAGTCGAAGCACCCCACACAGACCTGCCGAGTCGAGCGAGGCTGAGACCGCACAGGGGAGAATTCTCCACCCGACCCACTTTCCTCGAACGACCACCCCTTCCCCTGCCCTCCCGCGACCCCCTCCCCCTCCCCTTGCGCGAGCCCTCCTGACCTAGCCGCCAGTGACCGCTCGCTAGCTACCCCGTCGCTGGTCCCCTTCCTTCTTCAATCTCTCCGCCGCCCTGCTGAAGGTGTCTACCTCGCCGCCGGCCCGCCCCTATGCCGGGCCGGTCCTCCACTCGCCGTCGGCCCGCCCCTGCTCTTGGCCGGACTCAACTCGCCGTCGCCGAAGTAGATCCTGACACGGGAGAGGTAGCAGATCCGCCAGCTTCTTCGCTTCCTCCCCCTCCTCCTCTCTTCCTCCCCCTACCCCTGTCCTTCCTGCCTCTGCTCGGGACCTTGAACAGGGAAGAGCCCTTGTTGCTGTACAGAGAAGACAGAGCCGAATATGCTTAATTGGAATATGATAATTTGATTTTATTTACTGTCTATCTTCTGTTCAGAGAGCCTACTATGGTTAAGAGAAAAATTTATGCATGAAGGAATTATGTCTAATGCAATATGAATCTAGTGATGCACTACTACAATTCATGATTATTATGCCTTATGTTAATTGTTGATTTTTTCACATTATCATCATCCAAATTATGTTGGCATGGTAATGTTTTATTGCTTGAATTATTTAGATTAACTCATCGAACATATGACAAAATATCCGTTCATGTAGCCTACCTCATACAGGCTACCAAACACCGTCTCAGTACACCATGTCTTGTTTGATGCAGGCTACCAAACATAGTCTCAGCTCAGCATGCGTCAGTACATACATTGCTACCAAATAGTTGCAGATGCATGTACTCAGCATGTCTAGACTAAGCATGTCTTTAAAGGGGAACAACTATGCTAGGATGGGAATAGCCCATAGTGCGGGGCTTCAGGCTGCGCGAGCGCAGCTCGAGCTCGAACGCGAACAACGCAAGATTAGCGTGTGCGTGAATTTTAGGGACAGAACAAATCCAAAGATGATTGAGTTAGATATGAGATAACTATCATCTCCGTCCTGGTTTATTAGTCTTCTTTGTATTTTTTACTTAATTTTGACCATAGATTTAATTAATAAAATGTTAGTGCATGCTACAAAAAATTATATCGTTGGATTCGTATTTGAACATAATTTCCAGTGATTTTTTGTGACATGGATTAACATTCTGTTAGTTAAATATAAGGTCAAAGTTTAGCATAAAATTTAAAAAGGACCAATAAACCAGGACGGAGGTAGTATTTCACATCTAGATGTGAAATAACAAACCCATTTAATAATTGGTAGGAATTAGATAGATTTTTTTATGAGTGGCCGAATTGGATATATAGAGGAACGTGCGTAAGATCGTTATGCATGGGCATTTGGGCAAACGGGCCTAGTTTGCTGCCGCTGTCTGTAGGTTATTTTTTTATTTAGACTTTACGGATGTTATGGGCCGGGTTCCGTCCCTGCACGCACACACTCCGACCGGCTGCCCGTCAAAAAAAGGGAAAAACTCCGACCGGCTTCGCTCCAAAAGAAAAGAAAAAAGAAAAAGAAAAACGCACGCCGCCCGGCTTTCCTTCGCCCGCTCGTCTGCCCCTCCGACGCCGGAGCTCCGCGCTCCTGCCCGCCGGCCGCTCTCCGCCCCTCTGCAGGTCCTCCACCACCCGTCCCGTCCCGTCCATTCCTTACTCTCCTCCCTCGAGGCCCCGTCCCCGCCCCGCCTTCTCCTCTCCTCGGCGCCGTGGACTCGACGACCCCAGTTCGCCGCCGTCCGCGAAGGCGACGACCGGCAGCAGCGGCCCGAATCGAGGAGCGAGGCCCCTCTCAGGTGAGCTTCCCTCTCTCAAGTGTGGTGCCCCATGCCTCTGGTTAGCTCCCCGATTTGGACGATCCGGGGGTTTGATGCGGCTGCGATTTATTTGGGGATGGATCTGGGATGATGGATTTACCGTTGCTCATGCCATGCTAGCAAATCTTATGTAGGGATTTTGGATTCATGTCAAGTGTATGCCAAGTGAATGAACATTAGCCTCATAAGTACATGATTATGCTCATATTTCGTAAAAAATTTAGATTATCTGGGCAGTTAAAGTTTTTGGCCTTTGGAACGCACCAATGTTATTCCAAACCATAGCCCTGTTACTTGTTCCAACTTTGGTAGTTATGTAGTTTGCTTCTGTTTGTGTGGACTATAGCTACTACATTGGGATGTTCTGTTAGTGGATTAGTGGATGGTTTGATGTTAATTATTTCACTTCATTGAGCAGAATGGTTGTCATCTATAAGTTGCGAACATCATGTGTAATACTCCCTCCGTCCCAAACTTCTTGTCTTATATTTGTCTAAATACGGATGTACCAAGTCACGTTTTAGTATTAGATACATCCGTATCTAGACAAATCTAAGACAAGAATTTTGGGACGGAGGAAGTAGTACTTTTCATTCCCCCCTTTTAGCAGTTTTCCTCTATACTCTGCTACAGTCGCTGTTTATCTATACGCTATCTAATTACTCACATATGCATGCTTCTTTGTTTTAAGAAGAATATCTTTTTGATGTATTCGTGAAATATGAAGGTGTTGAGTGGGCCAAATGGCACAGATTCCAAACCTCGATAACGCCGCGCTCAATCTTACTGCCCTCAGGTCTCTTATCCTGATCTTACTCACTTCCTGTGTCTTCCTCTAAATCTTGACTTGTGTTCTTAATCTCTTTTAACCCTGGCATCCAGGGAGCAGTCACAGAAGGAACTTCTCAGCATAATCAAGAGTGTGCGTTTCTCCTCCTGCACTCCCTGTCGCAATCTTATGTACTTTTGTTGACATTGAAGAGTTTGAATTCCTTGTGTATCAGATTAGGGGGAAGAAGTGTCTGGTCATTGATCCGAAGCTTGCGGGTACCCTCTCGCTGATCCTGCAGACCTCGGTGCTAAAGGTTCGGTGATAGACTCTGGATCTGCTGCCAATAAGCGATACGTTTCATGTCCCTAACTAATATCTTAATACATAATTTGAACTTTGGGGATGTGCCATGGGAATATTCCTTCAAATACCTTTCGTACATAAACAAAAGAGTAAAGCCATGTTGCAGCTACTTTCTTTGTTTCAACTTGGATAGCTCAGACATGTTTTTTTTACATTGATTAGGAATATGGCACGGAGCTGCGGATCCTCTCTGCTGACCCTCTTCAGACGGAATGCCCCAAAGTGGTGTATCTTGTTCGCTCCCAGTTGAACTTCATGAAATTTGTGGCTAATCAAATTAAGAATGACGAATCCAAAGGGTTCCAGAGGGAATACCACCTCTATTTTGTACCACGCCGTATAGTTGCCTGTGAGAAGGTATTTTGGTTTCTGTATATTTTATTTCCATTAATGTACATGCATGTTCTATTATTTTGTTTGGACTTATAATTCTAGTATGGTAGAATAATTTGTGAGACTCATGCGAAATTCGATAATTATAGACCTCATTACAATAAGAGATGAGTCAAACACAATCACCATTATCCTGTATGGATGTCATGTCTGTAATGTTGAATTTATTGATCTCATACATTACTACTGCACAGAAAGAATGGAATTCCATCTTGTATGGGTGAAATCTGCACTAGTAGATATCATAATTATAGTTATGCTTTGTTTGATTAGGTTTTAGAAGTTTGGCAAGACGGAATCAGTCCTTCAGAGTATTCCCATTTCCCGAGTGTATTCCTGTAGTTCTTAGCCCAATAGGTTTATTAGACATGATGCCAATGAATACGACCTTATGTACTAAAATGTTGACATGGCAGGTATTAACTGAACATGTGTTCTTTTCATTGCTGATGATAGGCCTGAAATGTTTTTCCAATCTGAACACCATAAATCTTTGCATTATTTCTTCCCAAATACAGTTTTATCCATACCAGTGACATATACAGTAGTTACCGTAGGATGGAACTTTTGTTACAGATTATTCATATGAATATTTCTTTACAATCTGAATAAGCTTCTCAAGGATTTCAGCTTGCCTGCTGCTTCACTGTTATATAAAGCTGATGCCCTTTTACTTTAATTCGTGACCCATTGGCTGTGTTGTTTTGACAATTAAAATTGAGAAGCTTGAGCTATGCATTTACACTAAGTCATAATGCTGGCTATGATCTTCTAGCGTCTAAACTAGCGATAACATATTTCAGTTTCTCTTGAACTTCGTCACCATTGTTTGGTAAAGAAGTATCGAATTTGACTAGCCAGAAGAGGATCCAGGAATGCTAACTATCTTTATGTATAATAAAATTAATAAATTCTAACCTATCTTTTGTAATGTCCCCTGAATTGTCATGTATCTGCAATGCTAATGACCAAATATCTGATTATGGATGGCACAGACAATTGTAAACCATGACTCAATATAGATTTTTTCTGAGTTGTAATATTTGTTGAGGAATAAATAAATGTTTACAAATTGGCAAATACATCACTCATAGCCCGTATGCAATTATTATACTATGTACATACTTTCAGGTGCCAAAAAATTATACTGTCCTGTTGTTTTGATGATTGGTAGACATTTTCCTTGTTATAGTAGTAATCTTATAAGTTTTTCTTCCCCTTAACTCGCGGATGCCCAAACACATGCTTAGCTATTGTTCTCAGAATTTTGTGAGCTTGGAGCCTAGGACACATGAGCCCAGGAATCCACTCCATAAATTTCTCTTTGCACTAAGGCATCTTCAATTTAATTCTCTTTTTTTTTTGCTGACACAGATTCTGGAGGAAGAGAAAGTTCATCAAAAGTTGACAATCGGAGAATATCCCTTGTATCTAGTTCCTTTGGACGAGGATGTCCTTTCTTTGGAGCTTGACTATTCCTTGCAGGTACAGCTACATGATTGGTGTAGCATGTTTTTCTAACATTTTATTAGTCTCATTGGAGCATTTATGATTTTCAGGAATGCCTTATTGAAGGAGATACAAGTTCTGTCTGGCATGTTGCAAAAGCTATCCATAAGTTAGAGGTATGTATGTATGTCTTCCCTTCCTGTGTTTGGAATGTTTTGTACTTGAAATAATGATTACTCCATTTGTGATTCATTAGTTTATGGCCGAAATATTGTTATGGATAGACTAAGTTGCGATCGACCACTATACTTGACGTTTGCATATTACTTACCAACTCTGCATCTGCAATCTCACAAGTTTTTTGACACAATCTTTCGTTTACTAGAAAGCCTTTCACCCTATTTCAATGTGGGAAACTGGCTTCCATCAAATTCATAAAGTGTTGCTCTTACGCGTATAAGGTTTCTTTTCCAGTTTGCCTTCGGGGTTATCCCCAATATTAGAGCCAAGGGTGTAGCATCAACCAAAGCTGCAGAATTGCTGAACCATATGCAACTCGAAGACCCGGTCAGCATGGATAATGTAATGCCATTTGATTTCAACCTTTCATGACTCAGATCTCTAAATTCAGCTGATTGCCTAATTTTTACTTTGTGGTGCTTTTAGATGGGGATTCCAGAGATAGACACCGTTATTTTGCTAGATAGAGAGGTAATTTTCTGTTGTACACTTTGTGATCATTTCTTGCTTTTCTCAGCATATATGAACCTTTTCACTATTTTTTTAAGTGATCAAAGTTTTATATAAATTATAGTGATCTTAGGTGTGAATGTGTGATATATTTTCTTTTGATGTCTTCTCCTTTTCTGGAATTCATCTTCTTTTATTCATTCAGGTGGATATGGTGACACCAATGTGCTCTCAGCTAACGTATGAAGGTCTATTAGACGAGGTAGGCCATAAAGTTTTTGATACTGGCATTACTTATAAGTCACAAGTGTTTGATCTATTAGCTTTCTCTGTTGAATCTTGATTGATAACATGTGAACGTATGACTCTCCGAGCTAGCATGTTCCTGGCTTTCTAGTATTGCTTTCTCTTAAGTTGGGGTTGATGCGAAATACCACACAGTTTGTGTTCCTTGCCAGTCAAAATAAGACATTTTTATTGCCGCCTCCATCTTTGTTGTGGCTCCTCCACCAGATCATGTGTGCAGCAGTGTAGGCCTTGTAATGAATTCAGCAGTATGTATGTTGTCAACCACAGTACACAACGGGGTAAACACCGCCGGGAGGGTGTTCGAATGGAGTCAGCCTGATTGGGGAAGCGATTAGATCATAGGTGGGAGATACATTTGGGAAGGAATAGATTGATTTCTCATTGTTTGGATGGGAATCAGACCTGGCTGCTGGCTATATACTAACAAACTCAATCTCTATTTGATAACTATCTACTCTATGCATAACTGCGTGATAGCTATCTACACCAGCTGATACATACGGCTGTTGCCATCCACCCTAGTGTCGCAGCCGTCCGGCTGTAGTCCCAAGGTCCACACCTCCCTAATCTCTACCAATGACGTGTAGTAAATTTTAAAAACCATAGAGTTGCAGATGGAAATGACAGGATGCTACCAAAGGCCACCTAAAACTTTGGTTCTTACTTGGTAATGGTTCCTTGAGCTTTCATGTTTACTACCCTAGTTCCAAAATAGATGTCATTTTAAAATGTATGCAGACAAACTGCTGTGGATTTGACATTTTAGACTGGCCTTTGTTGGTGGATTTCTGTATCAAATGATTTTTGGAATAATGTGGTCAAAGGTGTATACTGAACTGTATGCCAGAAACATCTACCCTGGATGGAGGGGGTCCTACACATTGTTGTCCTAATCGAATGACTGATTTGTCATTTAATATTGGTCTATCCAGATGGCTACTGGAGTTAAGCTGCATACAGAATGTCGTATCCTGACTGAACTAACTGTGATAATATCTTGCTTTTAAGTAATGTCCACCTTGCTTTGGATTGTTGTCTTGAACAGGAGATGTGAAATGCAAGTAGATACTTCCCCTGTTTACTCTTTTACCTTCCTAGTTTGCTAGGTTATGTGCATTGCAATGGTAGCAGTGATCATACTAGTTTTAATTGTGTTGGAACGAGCAGGGTGCAATGATATTTTGGTAAATGGTGAACTCGTTAATCTTAGACCAAGTGAAAACCCCTATGCAGCTGCATACTTATACTCGTCTTTGCAGCAGGGTGTTGCTTAAGATTTTAGCTCATTGGCTGGGTCAGTCTCGGTTTTATCAGTATTTTTTGTATGATTCTGGAGCAACATTAACTCAGGTGTATCCGCTGCATGAATGGCAGTGGTGTGATGTTTATTGCCTAAATCAATGCAACCAAAATGAACTGAATTTCTACCATCCTGCCACTGCATTTCCATTACGAATCTAAATTTAAAGTGGCTTTGAATGAATCATGTGATTATGTTTTATTTGACAGATGTTGGAAATTCATAATGGATCTGTGGAAGTTGATGCCAGCATTATGGGTGCTCAACAAGATGGAAAAAAGGTCAAGGTTCCACTCAATTCAAGGTAAACTATCCTTGGTATGTACTATCTGGAAAACAAACAATGAACATTGTTATAACGATGTGGCGTGTAACAATTTTGTGTGTGCAAGAATTGTTGCTTTGCTGTTTGGAAGCTTCCTCTATACGTGTATATTATTGCCATTGACATCCCACAATATTGGTTTTAATTTTGTAGTGCATTTCTGAAGACTCAAATTTTGCATATGTACAAATACATTTTCAAACCTTCTTAGATTGCAAGTTATGCGTGTGCAATGCTCCTATGTACATAAGCATGCATGGATTTGGAGCTATAAATTTATGTCGCTGTTCTCTTTTCAGTGATAAGTTGTACAAGGAGATTCGAGACCTCAACTTGCATGTTGTAGTTCAGGTTCACTCCACTGGCTTTACCTCTTGTATATCTTGTGTGAATGAGCTTTGCACTAATGTTGTTGTTCTGGTTGTCATGCAAGCGGCCATAAATAATATCGTGTTCTGGTCATTGCAAATTGTTTTGACTGCAGGTCGTCCGCCAAAAGGCAACGTCCATTCAGCAAGATTATGCAGAAGTAAAATCAACGAATGTAAGTGTAAGAACTAAAGAGTTTTGCATCATGTTGTGTATTCTTGGTATGCATTATCTTTTAATATTTGTCATGAATTTCAACTAGGTCCACCCAGCAGTAGGTTAGGTCCATGTGGTCCGTGACTTATAAATTTTAATACAATACAATGCATATAGCTGTGATAATTTCTCTTCCCAGAAAGCTAGCATGATATTAAGAGCGAAGCAACCCCTAGCCCATCCACCATGCCAACCTCTTTGCGTGCGGTCTGCCACCTCCGCGTGTGCCCCCACCAGATTTGTTCATCCATGATCAGTTCCCACCTTGGTTGACTATGGGTATCTACTTTGTGTGTTTCAGTATTTGAGATTCTAAGGTGGATTACATGTCGTCGTATTTTCTATTTTCAATTCAGCTCCAGCATCATGCTTACTCCTGCTTAGTGACTCGTTAGATCTGGTATAGCAGTCATAGGTGTGTTAGTGTGCCTCCCTTCTTATGGTGCCTGAAAATGCTATAGCATAGTTCAATCACCGGTGCCTGGAGTCAATCGCAGGTTTGGCCTCGAACGTTCAAATTCGGAACAACATTGACTCATTCTCAAACTCTAGTGCCTTAAGTATGTGTCTCATCTCTCATGTATACGATGGTGTTAATATGTTGACTAGGAGGGATAGGCTTATCTAGAATCCTTCACAATACTGTTGAATAAAAAGGTCCTAATATGATGTTAGTGTATAAGGAGCACCATCTTCAGCTGATTTTCTTTGAGAAATTTGACTGAATCCCTGTTTGTATAAATAACCACTTTATGATTGATTTTTTTAGATACTGGGCTGACAAGGAATTGTTTTGTTATATAGGGTCATAGTTCGAGAGTTCATCTTAGTCGGTCTATATTTTTGATCTTACCCTCTTTTTGGCAAGATCAAAGTTTGAATTCTTTGTAATAAACAATGTAGTAAGGTTGTTGGTTATATGCATCTTAGGAGGCAGAGGCCAGGGGTAATAAAAGCTTCCATTTTCTATTCTATTTTTTTTTGAGAGTTAGACATCATTTTTGTTGTTGGTGTTTGCATTGACAGGTTGCTGTTGCTGCAGTTATTTTGAAATATGGTTAATGATTCTGTCTGTTCTGTTATCATATTCAGAACAAGAGTCCGTATCCATTTCGAACGATATGTTTTCGTAGTGTAAATATGATTACATTGGCATGAATTGAACTATCTGATGTGACAGTTTTGAAGAAGAAAAAGGACCACTAAGCATGTACAATATGAAAATATTGTACTGTTAATTTCAGAACTATCATATATTGCCCGTTTGGCAGCTCTTTAATCTTCACTCAATATTTTTTTTATGTGGAAATTCAGAGAACACGTCTCGCGTATACTTCACATAATGTTTGGTCAAAATTTGAACTGTTCGATTTGGATATTCGGAGGACATTGTCTCACGTATACTTGATGGAATGATTTGTCAAAATTTGAATTGTTGTATTGGGAGATGCTGCTGGCTTTTGATGTTACATTTGGGGTAAGGAGTGATGAACACAGGTGTTAGGATAAAATTATAAGTTTGTCCCTTTTTATGAGAACTACATACTTTGGATATCCCACTAGGGAATTTTCTGTTTAGCATCCAAAGTATCTGCATGTGTATTCCAGTTGGTTTCTTTGTTGCTTGAATGGAAGTTATCTAAATATTTTTCATAAACAGACGCAATCGGTTTCTGAGCTTAAGGATTTTGTGAAGAGGTTACACTCGCTACCGGAGATAGCTGTGAGTTACTTAAATACCTAAGTTTGTTTACCTCTGCTTCCACTAATTATGACACATTGTATGATTCAGAGGCATGTTAACTTGGCACAACATTTGCAATCATTTGCGGCAAAACCCGCATTTCATGCCAGAGTAGAGATTGAGCAAATAATACTGGAGGCGCAGACCTATGAAACGTGAGTTTGTTTTAGAAACTTCTCAGTTTTCTTTGAGTTACTTTCTGTGCATTTGTTATAGTTTATTCCCCCCTCTTAATTCAATGCTTCTTGAGTTCTACTCCTTCCGTCCCATAATATAATTATATTGGATGTAATAAGATCTTATATTATGGGACAGAGGGAGTATTATTTATTAACGCTTTATTTTCTTTATTCTTGCTTCTATTGAATAATCAATTTTGCACCCTGAAGTTTCGGGCTGGTCACTTTAACTCCCTTAGCTTCCTAACCATGTATTCTACCATCTAAACTTTTGGTATCAGATCAAATAACCTCTTATTGTCGGGTGTTGAGGCGATTTTGCCATGTGGCTTTGCATGGATATTTCTAGCTGCTTAGCAAGCTGTATAATGAAGAGGGGCGATTCTCTTACTTGCCACTGTGGAAGCTTCTATGTTCCCTATATGCGTTATGATGGCAGCATTGACTGCTCAGCTGGGTTGAAAAAGAGTAGTATTCTTGAGATGAGAGACACAAACTTTGGGGGATTGAACTGGACATTCTTATTACTTGACTAATTAAAACACAACGCCTCCCTTTTTTTCATGAAAACGCAAAGGACCCGCAAAGGACCTTTGTGTTTCTTTTCATTGAAAAGGTAGAAGTTCAGTCACAATCCTCCGAGGAGGTGCGGGGTGCAAAAAGATGAAAGAAAATTAGTGAACCTCCTAGGTTGAAGGCAGAACAACCCTGAGCCCTTGAGCACTGGCCTCTGGAGGGATGATGTCTCCCGCACCTGCTCCCTGCCCCCTCCCTCTAGCCTAGCCTAGCCCTCGATGGCGACTTCACCGTCCACACCCTCCACCCCGAGGACTTCTTAATCCTCTTCAGCTCCCAGCTCACCAAGAACCGCCTCGACGGTGACCACTTCATTTGCAACCCACGCTTCTATCTCTCGCTTCATCCTTGGAGCAAGCTCGCCCATGCCGTCTCAAGCGAGTTCGAATACCGCGTCGAGCTTGAGCTCGAGCTCTGCGGCATCCCCGCCGAAGCATGGCACCTTTCAACGGCCGAGCACATCCTTGGAGAGAGCCGCTGGATCGAGCGTCTCCACCCCCACACGCGTTCCCGAGCAGACCTTGCCACCTTCCGGCTGTCGGGGCGCTCGCACGACCCTGCCGTCATCTGCCGCGCCGCTACTCTAGAGATTGTCGAGTAGATCACCTCCCGCGTCGGCTCTGGCGCACCATGTCAGGGCGCTCACGTACCCCATCTCCATTACGCTTGTCCGCGCGGAGGTTGACAGGCTTTGCCCCTTGGCACCCCCTTGGCACTGACCCTGATCGCGACGGTGGCGCTAGCGCCGGCAGTGGCCTTGGCCTTGGCCATGGCTCTGGACCTGGACGTGCGCGATGCCGTGGCAGCAAACGCCGACGCATCGATGCGCAGCCCACTGGACGTGCGGATGGCATGGTCATGGACGCCCTGGGCTGGTGTGCCGGAAACCGTGCTGTCCGTTCAGATGGGGTGGCCGTCGCTTCCGCATGGCCTGCCCCTTGCGCCACGGCGGTACCACTGTCCATACCTTCCCTGAGGAAGGAGATGATGCCATGGCCAGGCTAATGCGGGCCCCGCCAATCTCGTCGTCGTGCCAGAAAAGGAAAGAGTAAAAGGAAAAAAAATCAGTCCTTGGTTGTGGACCAGGCCCCCAAAGCTGTTGGGGCAACAGACGGTGGTCCGACAAGATCTGTGTCCCCATTGTTGGCGCTGGGTGGAAGTCCCACATTGGCTGCAGACCCACTTGAACCATCCAGAATTTTGAACTCGTGGTGGTCTTGCACACATGAGGACGATTCTGCTGGGTCCAGCCTTGGCTCGTCTGATCCTAGGGCTTGTCAGGGTCTGGACGCTTTGAGCGAGATCCCAGACACCCAGCCTGAAGAGCCAGTACTGCCAGCCAACGATGATCTCTTGTCGGGACAAAGCAGTTAGCACCTGGCGCGGGGCTGGGCTCTTCCGCTGACCAGTCTGCGGGGTCCCCGAAGGACAGGGGTGCGTAGTACACCCCAGTGAGTTGTTTATGTAGTACAATACAAAACCCAGGCACACCAATCAGTGCATGAGTGACGCCATGGTCGGGCCAATGGACCCACGACACGACCAAACCCAGCCCTTGGCGCCAGTTCTCCGCCAACCCTGGGGACAATCCCCGAAGATGGGCCGCAACTGTTGTCCACGGCCCAGCGGGCTCGTGTTGAGATCCTACAGAGGCCCTTGGTCCAATCCATGCCGCCAATCCATGCCGCCAAGGACTGTTGCTGGTCTGCCAGGCACGCCGAAGCCAGCGATTGACGACCACGCCTCCTTTCGGCCTGCTCCCGGCCGATATGCGTCACCGCCGCTCACAACGATGATGTGACGATCCAGAGGCTGTGCTGCTGCTCCCCAATTGTGGACGCTGGGCGTGTTCCTCTCAGCCGCCACCAAGCACCTAAATGCGACCCTGCCGACCCCCGGGAAGAGGCCACATCGTCCTCTGAACCTTGCTCCTTGCCGCGGCCGCTCGGCATCTGCTGCATCGCCAATCGCAGCGCCACCTACAACTGAGAGAAGAGCACAGGTCCAAAGACTGCGCATGTTGGGGATTGTAGGTACAAACCAGAACATCATGGCCGCAGAGGTGAGGGCCTATGATGGCATGTTTGCTGCGCCCATCCCGCTCGCGGTGCTCACGGCCACTGTGGCCCTTGTCGACCATGAGTCCTAGCCTTCCTGGCCTCCCCGCCGATCTTCTCGGCAAGCGTCCAAGTTGCTTGCGAGACTTGGTCATGCTTCGGCAATCTTTCCCATCGATCTAGTCCCTATGGATCACGGCCTAAAGATTGCGATTTGGAATGCGTGCGGGCGCTCGCACCTAGCCCACAGTGGAGAGTGGGGAGCTGTATGAGGGACACCGCTGACCGCATCACCAGCTGTGCACAGCCCTGACCCCCATGCTGACACCTTGGG
>NC_041391.1:663832203-663880009 GCF_002162155.2 Triticum dicoccoides | reverse complement strand
ACAGCGCACACCACCTCCGGTGGAGCCACCTGCCGCTGCTGCACCCTTGCCAAGATACGCCCGTCACTGACCACCACTAGGCATCCAGGGCAGCCCTTGGGCGACGACATGTTGGAGGGGCGCGAGAAGCTCCGTTGCTCTCGGTGGCAGCAGCGAGCGGACGAGAAGAGAAAGAGGCTAGGGTCATTGGCGGAGCCATGGCTCGTCAAGCCTGGGCGGCTGCCTGGGCTCAGCTGGTGAACTCCACTGAAACAGTAGAAGAGAGCAAGGATTCAAACTTGGTGATCCCCTGCCCTTGGCGTGATGGTCAGGTCTAAGTAATCTGAAGAAAGGAAGCAATGAACCAATCTGCAAGCTGCAACATCCTTTGTCTTTGGACCACTGCCATAGCCACGTGCACTTCCTGTGGGAGGGAGGATTTACTCCTCCCACGTCCGCCTTACCTTGGTGCTCCTCCATGTGCAAACTGTCCAGGCTTCCGTGATCCTGCATGCTGGGAACTGTGGTGTCGTGCTCAAGTTTCTGACCGCCACACAAAATGGCCCTCCATGCCACCAGCAGCTGCTCCTTGGTGGCAGAGGGTGCTATTGGAACTTTGTATATCTAGTTTCTAGGAGTAGCACACATTTTATCCCTATGGCCTATCGGACTGTTCCCATGTTCTTTTTAGTTTGAAAATATAAACAATTCATGCATTCTCGCTGATTCTGCTGGGTAGTGGTATGCCTGTGCTTTGGATGAGCTATTGTGTGCTGGGATGCACACGTCATAGGGTTAAACCTGTTCAGTCATGTGGTGGTGGGGAGGGGAATGGAGGTGGGAGCCTTTTCGGAGGCGTGAACTATCCTTTCTTGCCTTCTAAAGGGTGGAAGTTCTTCGTTCATTTTCTACATGGATTTCTCGTGCTTTGTTGGGCTCAACCTTAGCTTGTTGCTTTGCTGTGGTTCCATGTGTCTGTCGGTCTAGTAACTTAGATGACTGTATGCTGTCATTTCCTGATTTACTAACATGTGAAGGGTACAAAACGGAAAAATGCTAATGGGTACCGTTTTAGCCTAGCTATCCATGTGCCAGAGCCATGAGTTGGTTGCGAGATCTTATGGGTTTCACCTCTAGCCTACCCCAACTTGTTTGGGACTAAAGGCTTTGTTGTTGTTGTTGTTGGTACCGTTTTAGCCTACCAATTGCCATACTGGTATGAAACAGTAAGTTTTTTCATGTCTAATACCAAAATAATATAGGTCCGATAGAAGATGCAATATTTGCCAGTGGCATATAGAAAGTTTCCCCCAAAATATTTTGTGCAATCCACTCCCTTGTTTTTGGCTTTTAGGGTATCAAGCTGCTGTCGATTAGTTTCCTCTGATCTGTGTTGAAATACTAAACTAAGCTAACCATGCCCAGGTGTTACGAGTACATTGAGGAGATTATACAAAAGCAAGAGCCTATTGAAACTGTACTTCGCCTTCTAGTGTTATTTTCCCTTACAAATGCTGGGTTGCCGAAGAAGAATTTTGACTACTTGAGGTATTCTTATATT
Source organism: Triticum dicoccoides (assembly GCF_002162155.2). Taxonomy (NCBI): domain Eukaryota; kingdom Viridiplantae; phylum Streptophyta; class Magnoliopsida; order Poales; family Poaceae; genus Triticum; species Triticum dicoccoides. The sequence continues at coordinate 663,878,469 of NC_041391.1, read as the reverse complement.
TCTTTATAAATCACTGTATTTCTGAGATTTCATGATACTTTGTGTTAAAACTCCATGTATATTTTCACTTTACAAATTTGCAACATACAAAATGTATGTTATAGTCTTGATTCATGTTTCTGCTTTTTCTAGGCGGGAAATACTGCACAGTTATGGCTTTGAGCACATGCCCTTGTTATACAATCTGGAAAAAGCTGGCCTTGTTAAAAGGCAGGTTAGTCAAAGTAGCTTCTCTCAACTTGGTTTTCTTCTTGTTTCAGATCCTTAAGCGGCTCCTCAATGGTGCTCTATCTTGTTATATTTATTCCAGTTCCTCTAGCATCAGTTTCTATAATATACTATCATGTTGTGCAGGAATCAAGGACTAATTGGCCTGTTATTAGCAGAGCTCTCCAGCTTATAGTTGATATAAAGGATCCTGAAAAGTATTAACTGCATAAACTTCAGACTTACTTTGGCTTCTCTTTCAAGTTTCACTTATAAAACTTTATGCTGAATTAATCTCCACAAATTTTTCATCTTTCAGAAGGTGTAGTTTATTAATGTATTTTTTTGTTTATTTTCAAAACTGGCTAATTATGTTCTTAAAAAGTACCCATACTGATCTGCAAATGACTTTGACTCTAACTGAAATGTTTTTGGAGCCTTGAGCTGTTGTGAGATGCAAAAGAATTTTCTCATTTTTAGTTGCTTCAATAAATAAAATTTGTATGAATGAAGAAAAATGCTAAATTCCATATTTCCAATGAAGGTTCATGCCATATGCTTTGTTGAAACTTGTTTGGTGTATTTTTTGTGTGTGTTTGAATATGTTGAAATGTTGTTCATTTTCCCTCACCATGTTATGGAAAATATTCATAACACTTCTGGGAACATTCATTCTTCTGCCTGTTGTGCATTTGTTACTAAGTTTCCATACTTAACTGTGATCGCAAGTTATCTTGGTCATGATAACAACTATCACTAAAATGTTCCTGTTTTCAATCTCAGCCCTGATGATATAGCATACATCTTTGCTGGATATGCACCTCTTAGTATTCGCCTGGTTCAGCATGCAGTGAGGTCCGGATGGTAAGTATATCCAATCAGTTTATTTAAAAAAAATAGTAATTAGAATGTAGTTTGCATGAGAAAATATGTTTAGTTTCCCTAGAGATAGATCCTTTTTGGAGAAAATAAGCTAAAAAATGAAACAGAGAACCCTGGTAAACATCTCTAGTGTGCTCTGAGTTACAGAAAGTAGGCATTATTTATGAACTTCCTTTTTCTGCACTTTAAGCTGTAGCAGAACTTTATACATGGTGAGAAATAATGGTGTCCCTTCTTTGCGCCTGTGTCGTTTTCTAATGATATTCTCCACAACACGAATGAACTTCCATTTTTCTTATAAGCATACTTATTCATTCCTTATGGAATGTAGTTTTGGGGAGCTCTTTAATTACTTGTTTCATAATACATCGTAGCAAAAGAGTTGGCAGTGCCAATTTGTTTGATTCATCTGTGTATGACTTATCCCTTATAACAACACGTATCGATTTTCTTATCTATGATGTTATGTTGAGCAAGTTGTTTGCTTGAAAAACCAGTATTGAAGGGTTAGAAGGTGCCGCAGGTTAAGATGTTTTTTCCAATATCAATTTGTGTACAATTGTGCAGGCGATCTATTGAAGAACTGTTGAAATTATTGCCAGGTCCTCATATGGATTTGAAAAGAGTGAGCAAATATTGTCTACATTGAATTTCACTTTTGGGGATATCGAATGTTTTTTCTTAAGATATTGATCCAGTTTACTCATATAGGGTGTCTCGACCATTAGTTCATCAGAATTACTACCAGGTTCCGGGTCACAACAGAGTACCGACAGGTAAATTACCTTGATGTGAACTGTTGTTGCCACATTTTATGAATGCTAGAAACGGAAAGGGTCTTGTTACCCCAATCATATTTGCTTCATAAACTTGCTCGAATAATAGGTGCCGGCATTGTTTGTTGATCTGATATACCAGTTCCCATGTTATTTCATGATCTTACCGAGCAAGTATTTTTCATGTGTCGAGAGTTAAGACTGTCAAAATTGTGGTGTTCTCCACATGGTTTGATCCTAAGTTATACGATATGTCTGCTGTATGAGCTTAGTTCGACTTTTTTGGGCCATTAGACCTTGTGACATGTGAGGACTGAAGGTGTGTGATCATAAAGTAACAGATCTTGGAGAAGAGATTATATGTAGAGTCCAGGGGAGGACGTGAAGAGTAAAACTAGGGAGACATGAAACCAAGGTGAAAAAGACAAAGAAGATTAGTACTACTAATACTATCATTTGACATTGCATCCCCTATGACTTGTCCCCTGGAGAAGCCAAGAATTGCACTGTTTTGTTAATCGAAGCTGTTTGTCGCCAGAACCGTATGACTGGTTTAACTAGATGGTTTTCCCCTATTGTGCTTGATAGCAGTGTCATCGCCAAGTTTTTCTTCCCCTGGATTTGTTATAATTGTCTGTTTGTTCTATAGGGTTGGTCATCGCTCCCTGGTTCTGGTTGTATTTATTGGTGGTGTAACATCTGCTGAGATTGCTGCGCTTCGATTTCTTAGTGCACAGGTATGTATGTGCAAATTGATTTCCATTTTCTTTCAGATGTGAATAGGAAATGGACTCCAAGATGCTACAAATTCGGTACATTTTGGAGTTCCAAATTTGGAAAATAAAAATGGAAAGAGTTTGTTCCAGTTCCTTTCTACTTCATCCACTGTTTTCACTATTTTTCATGTCTAGTTCCCTTTCATGTTTTTTCAAAGTGATTGTTGGGAGTCTGAGTTTGACTCTGTAGATGAGGTTTTACTTGCAGCTCGATATTACAGTATCACACTACAGTTTATTTCAGGAAAATCCTGCCATAGACTCGAGTTTCTTACTTTCCATGTCCTGTCTCTTGTCTACCGCAGGAAGGAATGGGCTATGACTTCCTGGTTGCAACAACAAAGGTTATCACTGGCAACACATTGCTGAGACCAATTATAGCCAGCAGCAAAGAGGGAATGATTTAGTTGTCTTTTCTGTGCACACCCCTTTTTGATTGTACAAAGCAGCGCACACCCGAGCCCAAGATTGGTTTTTTCCTTGGTTCAGTTCTAGGCCACTTCTATTCTGCCACCGGAAATGCTATTGCTTGCGCTCTTGCGTTCATCAGTCTTGGTTTTCTCGTCAGATAGCGGCATGTACATCGATATCTCCTGTACAGACACAGCCGCGCTAGTTCCTTCCTTGGTGCTGGATGGAAGTTCAGCATTATGTTTTTTCATGTATATTCTCGAAATACACACCTTCATTTCTAACTCTGTTCTGCTTTCACCTTGTACATCAAGTGGTGCGATGGGTATGTTTAGTTCTTTTTTCTGCGCGGCAATGCCAACTCTGCGCTGCACCTGACTATGCGTCTGCTTTGGTTTGTGAGCGGCTCTGGGTTCGGCGAAGTGTCCGCTCTGTCAATTGGACCTGTAGGAGATTGGTGGTGTTCGGCTACTGGATTACTGCAGTTTGCACCTGTCTGCTCACCAAAGCTATCTCTCTCCTCTATGCCGATTATACTTGGAAATGTAGTTGGCATAGTTTGTGTGTGGCTTGTCTGCAGTTTGCAAACTATGCCAACTATGGTGAAACCTCTTGCAGTTTGCAGTTATCTGCTCACAGATTCCTGGAAAGCTACATTGGTCTGATTGATCGAATCGAGCTTGTTGTCGATGCCAAAGGAAAAGGTGCTTTAGAAAGTTCAGGCACAAATTGTGCTGAATTTCTGGTGCAGGCAGGGACAGTTGGGGCCAAACACCTCGTTGGTCTAGCACGTCAATGCTTGATTTATCTTCTGCACACTGGATGGTGGACTTCACATGCTCAAAGCGACTAGTCATTTGAGATTATCAGCAGAATATCGATAATTTTTCTGGCAGCCTGGAAAACACATTGCATGAGATTAAATACTTGGGGTATTTTCAGTTTGGCACCAGGGGATTAGGCTGAGTTTGCATCTCTATTATACCAGGGGCGCGGTGTTCCTCTGCATTTTATTTTATTTTTACCTTTTTACTGTTTCTGCTGAATTACTGCTAAAAGAGGGTTGTCGCTTCCTTTCTTCTCTCTTCAAGAGATAGAGAGAGAACGAAAGAGGGACAGGGGGAAAGGGGAGCCGCCGCTGCCTCCTCGACAGGTCCATCCAAGCAACCATGACGCCGCCGTCTGGCTGGCTGCCATGCCGCCGCTGCCGTGGCTCCCTCCCCGTACTGCCCTTCCTCCACCTCGGTGTGGCAGCCACAAAACCTAGACTTGGTTCCTGGCTCCCTCCCCGTACTGCCCTTCCTCCACCTCGGTGTGGCCACGGGGTGGCAGGTGCAAACCCTAGGCCTGGTTCCTGGGCTTGGTCGGCCTAGTGGATGTGGCTGTGCTCGACGCCGATTCCGCGACCAACGGCGCTCTCTCCCGACCCTCGCTCCTCATGCCTGCACCAATCTTCACCGCAGCTTGATGACATGGAGGTGAAGCTTAGAGGCTCGTCTGAGCCCAACTCATCTACTCCCTCCGTTCCTAAATATAAGTCTTTGTAGAGATTTCATTAGATGGACTACATACGGAGCAAAATGAATGAATCTAAACTTAAAATGCATCTATATACATCTGTATGTGGTTTACAGTGAAATCTCTACAAAGACTTACATTTAGAAACGGAGGGAGTAAATGAGAGCAGCAAACTAATAAGAGCAGCCCCATAGCCATCAAAATAATTACATAACCAAATAAATAAATAAGAGTAGCCCAATACGTTACCTCAAAAAAGCAGCCCAGTCACGTACAAAGCTTGACCTAGCAAGAACTTACGTTCGCACTTTTGTCCGAGAAAAAAAATACTCCCTCCGTTCCTTGATATAAGGTGTATAGATTTTGAGAAAAAAAAATCTGAAATATAAGGTGTATTGCGCTACACCACTCGTTTGGATAATTTTTTGAGGGGTTTGTTTACATTTCCTTATATCACGCAAGTTCCTCTATTTTCTCATGTCAATTAGTCATGTGTAATGTCGTCCAAAACTTGTGAAATTTTCCCTCCATGTGTGTTCTTTAATTTCCGTGCCAAAAATTATACACCCTATATTCAGGAATGGAGGAGGTACGAGACAAAGTTGAGTCATCTATTTTGAAACGGAGAGAGTATAGAGGAAATGGGAGTAGGGATCAGTCCCTGGTCTCCAGGCAGATCACGGGAGATGCTAGCCACTCTGCCCAGCCCCCTCTCATTGTAACTTGTAGGGGCGCGTCCTACTTGAGGCTATTCGAGCTGGTTTTTTCTTCTTCTTTTTTATTTTCTTTTGTTTCTTCTATTTTTTCTCCATTTTTTTCATTCTTTCTTGCATTTTTTTTCATTTTCATGTTTCTTTTGTTTATTTTACTTATATTTTTTGGTTCTCTTTGTTTTTTTGGATATTATTTTACATTTTCTGTACATGCCAACAACATTTTTCAAATACACGTCTAACATTTTTTTAATACAAATTAAACATTTTTATAATACATGGGCAACATTTTCCTATACATATTTTTAATATTTTTAAATAGAAAACTAATATTTTTTAATACATAGTTAACATTTTTTATATAATTTAAATATTTTTTAATGCTTGATTAACATTTTAAAATAAAAAGATTAACATTTTTTTAATACATGGTCACATTTTTTGTTTACACATTCAACATTTTCCAAACACCTGATTAACATATTTCAAATACTTGTTCAATATTTTTTAAATGCTTGAATAAATTTTTTATATACGTGATAAAAAAATTCATCATTTTCTAGTACATGGTCAATATTTTTTCTGTACACATTTAACATTTTTCAAATACTTGTTAAATTTTTTCAAGTGGTTGATTAACATAAAAAATTCATCATTCTTGAATACATGGTCAACATTTTTCAATACACATTTAACATTCCCCAAATGCTTGATTAACATTTTTTAAATATTTGTTCAACATTTTCTTGAAAATGTTTGATTAACTTTTTTATATACATGATAAAAAAATTCATCATTTTTTAAATATGTATTCAACATTTTTCAAATACTTGTTCAACATTTTTCAAATACTTGTTCAACATTTTTCAAATGTGTTTTGTAGAGTGTTTTTTTGTAATGTATAGAATATTTTAAAGTATAAAGAAAAGTACAAAAATAAAGCAAAAAAAGGAACAGAAAATAGAAAAAAAACAAACAAAAAAAGAGGCAGTGGCCTGCTGCGTGTGTGGGCTGGACCATCTCACTCCCCCTTCAGCGAGTCGGAAGCTGGACTCGCTGAAGGCGAGAAATAGGGGCGCCCATCCACCATGCCGCCACTGCTAGCATAATCACGTTGCACGCACGCATGACACATCCATCCACTCGTGCCGCTGGACGCCGTCACCCTGCCACATTATCGTTGTCCTCTTCCAGACAACGTTGTTCTCGCCTTGCCATGCGTCGTCGCTGCACACCCCAATCCCGCCGACGTCGTGGCTACACCGGCCATGCCAAGCACTGAAGCACACACACGCACACCGCCGCGCGCACTCTCCGAGGCCACCTATGTCGAGCTCCCATGTTGCTTATGCTCATGGTGTGTGTCTGAGCCAGCGACTGGGGCCACCTCGGTAGTGCTTTTCCTCCTCCACAAGCTCGATCACATCCAAGAGCTTTCTCCCCAATGTCCCGACGCTCCGGTGCTCCAGCTCCTTGACCATGTTCGCAATGCCGCCTGGCACTGACCAGCGTCGCCGGGGCCAGCGAGCCAGCCGACCGGCCCGGGCCAAAGGGCCGGTATTGGGGCTCACCAGAGCACCGAGCTGAGCCCCGACCTGGCTCGTCGATGACAAGCTTTTGGCTGGTTCCGTCCGGTTCGTGTCCAGCCTGACCTGTGGACTTATGGGGGAGCGGTCGTTGTTGTTGTCGTGGTCTGCTAGAAACTGAAGGGCACATGGAGTATGGCGATTGGGCAGCAGGGAAAGAGCACCAGTCAACTCCACCGTCAAGTTCAAGTACCACCGTTTGCTTTTTAGTATAATTTGTTGGGTCCCACGTGTAGAAGGAGGGTACATGTGCATGGGTGGGTGAAGTCATCGTCAACTCAAATCTTTAGAAGTAGGAAAGATAACCATCTGGTGCCAGGTTGAGCGTGCCAATGGACTCATTTTGAGTGGCATCAAGCCACGCTTAGTCCGATCCTTGAAGGAAGCGGACTCTCGTTGGGTAGAGGGGCTTGACTCTGTGTTGTGGGGCTTACGCACCACGCCCAACCGGTCCAGGTTACACACCTTTTTATGGTGTATGGAGCCGAGGTCATCCTACCATGTGACCTCATTCATGACGCACCTCGGGTGCGGATGTATGAAGAGAGGAAAGATGAGCTGGATCGGCAGGACGACCTGGATGCTCTCGACGAGGAAAGGGACGTCGCTCGTGCACGTTCTACATTCTACCAAGAACAAGCACGGCGCTGCCAGAGCAGTGAGGTCAGGATGAAGGCATTCAACAAAGGTGACTTGGTCATGAGGTTTAATCCAGAAAAGCAGAAGGACAAGCTGTCCCTGAAATGGGACGGACTGTTCATCATCGACCAAGTACTCACCGGAGGTGCATATCGTATTCGAGACCCCGAAGAAAATAGGTTGGTGCCACATCCCTGGAATGCCACACTGCTCCGACGCTTTTACGGTTAATTAAAGCCGTGCTTGGGTTGCCTTTCCGGTTACCCTCCTATTTAGTATACAATAGATATGAAGTTTTCCTTTTAAGTCATTCGAACTTTTTGACTGGTTGTGTTCGGTAAAGACGAAGTGATAACGTTCCTTCGGACACATTTTATCTGTAGAGCACACAATACGCTGGTCGCTTTTTTTCGAAGTTGCGTGAATTTTTGAGGCACTGTTGGTGCCTCTTTCCAATAAAATCATTGTATGCCTTTATATGCATCAACAAGTTTTTGCCAATCTGGGTTGCCTGGCTCTTGTTCTTATCCCCTACGTTCCCGATTGTTCGTCTAGGGGGTAAGGGAGCATCTCTGCAATTGTTGCCTCCGGGTCAGCCGGATACACACCTCAGACGGGTCAAGCAGAAGGCTAGCATTCTTAAGAAAATAGTTGATCGGCTCTGATGGAAATAGATTTAATTGGTTTTATATAATCGATCATTGGGGGCTTTACGCTCACCTCCGACGTATGCCCCAACCTGTTTCAGAATGGGTAAAACATTATTACCTGAGGAAAGGAACCGATAGCGGAACTATTTTTCTTAGGAGGGTGTTTCTTATGCTTAGACATAATATAACACAAGTTGTATAGCCGGATTGCCTTGCTATCCGAAATACTTGCTTTAGTTTTTGGATCAGAAGTAGGAAGTACTACTCGGCTAATGGCCCATGAAGGAGAAGCCGAAGGATGGCTAGCAAGGTTCATACAACAGCAGCTTCACCCCAGATCCACAAACTTGCACCAAATGTGATGTTTTAGTCCAAAACTTGCAAAATGTTACTGAGGACTCCACAAACTAGACACCCTATGTGATGTTTTGGTCCACAGCCACTCACAGCATGACAAGTGGCAGTCCAGAGGGTGGACCGGTCAGCTCTGGCAATTTTGCACAAAGGCCCCTAGCGTTCACTCGATTCAACCCGCAGTACACCCCACCTGAATTAAATGCAACAGGAGTTCACAGATCCGTTCGACCTCTCCCGCTGTCCTGTCGGGGGAGACAGTGTGGTGGCGACTTCTTGATGACGGTTTTCATGGCACCGTCGTTGCCGGAGTTCGCCGGCGGGATTGGGCCACCTCCTCCAGCTCATCTCATCCGACCATTCGGCGTCATCCCATCAGACTATGGTGAGCTCCTGTCCCCTCTTTCGCCTCTTCCTTGTTCCGCCTGTGCTCTGTTTCCTTGTCGCCGGTGTGTCATCGCCGTCCGCATCAGCCCCGCCGCATCTGTGTGTCTCACGGTGGTGTGCTTGTTGAATGCTGTTGGGTTTTTCTTACGGCAGTAAAGCTAGGGTTTTTGCCTAGTGGGTTTTGGCCGAGTAGATTAGGTTAGGTTTTAGCCTCGCAAAGTCTTGGGTTTGGCCCAACAAGTGGTTCTTCTTTCTCGTTCATATGTTAGCTTGTTAGACACGAGTTGTTCGGTCCTCCATTCATGTGCACCGGAAGCAAATCTGACAATAGTGGATTGTGTTCATTGCCACCAAATTTAGTTGTCCAATGCTAATGCTTACTTGTGCAATGGTGTTAGTGATGCCACAGGTTGGTTGTGTTCAATGGCAGCAACTTCAGTTAGCCCAAGTATTGCTTTTTGGACATATGACTGAATTTTTTCAGTTAACTGTAGTTATCTGAATTTTGTCAGTTAACTGTAGTTATCTGAATTTTGTCAGTTAACTGTAGTTATCTGAATTTTGTCAGTGCATTGTAGTTATTCACAATGTTTTCAGTGCACTATAGTTAACTGAACATCTTAGTTAACTGAACTTCTGAGCTAACTGAATTTTACTGTTAAGTTTATACATCATTGTGCAATGCTTACAAATTACACATATTTGATGCAGTGTGTGATTCAGCAAATGGACAAAGGGTGGACACTTCTTTCTTTACACTTGAACTTGAGCATGGTGGAATTTTCTGTGGCCCAATTAGTAATTTGGAGTACTGGAACCCTTCAGTGGAAGTTCTTGATTATGTTGATGCTATCACATTCTCATATTCATTCATTGAAGAGCACCTAACTTGGTTGGGATATCCAGTGGGTGAGCACATACTTTACTGGTGCTTGCCTGATAAATCAATTGCAGATGGTTTGGTCAGAATTAAATCTGATGATGATGTGTAACACATCATCAGAGCTAGTGTTGATCATAAAGTGCTGGCTATTATGGTTGACCATGCAGATTTCATCAGCAATTTCAGGGCTGAATCCATATGCACATTACCATCAATTCAGTGCCCTGTTGCAATGCACACTGCAAGTTAAGCATCTTTCCACCAGAGTGTAATTTCTGTCAATGAAGATGAGCCATTTTTAGAGTTTCCTGCAACTAGAACAGAACCTGAAAGCTTGCTTATACAAGGTGTAGATCACAATTTGCTTACTAAAGATGGAGCAACAGTAATTGAAGATATAGTTGTTTCTGAATCAGATTTTAGTGACAGTGATTATGACATAGATGAGGGGGGTGATGATCTTTATGATGACAACATTGACTTTGATGTTGATGAACAAGCTGAGGAAGAAGAGGATGATGTGGAGGTAGATGACTATTTGCTTGATGATGAAGATCTTAATCTGCCTATTGAGGAAGCAGAGCAGTTGAGGTACAAGTTTACTGCCTTCAATTCAAAGGTGGACATGGTTGCCCCTGCCTTCAAAGTTGGGATGGTCTTTGCTGATGTGAAGGATCTTAGACTTGCTATTACTGCATATTCTGTTAAGAACAGAGTTCAGATCAAGAAGTTAAAGAATGACAAAACTAGAATAGAGGCTGTTTGTGAAAGAGGTTGCCCATGGTGGCTAAAAGCTAGGAAGGACACCATGACAAGTGGATTTGTAATCAAGGCTTACTATGGAGAGCACTATTGTCAAAAGAAATGGAAACTAAGGCAGATGACAGCTAAGTTTCTGTGCCAGTATTTCATATATGAGTTCAGGGATGACCAGAAAATGTCACTTGGTAAATTTGCAAGAAAAATCACCAAGGCATTCAATGTGACCCCTAACAGATGGAAGCTAGCAAGGGCTAGAACTGCAGCCCTGAAAGAGATCCATAGTGATGAAGAACATCAGTTCAGTAGGCTATGTTACTATGGTCATGAATTAAGGACTACAAACCCTGGCTCTACATTTCTGTTATCAACTGAGCTGAAGAAAGACCCAAAATTTCCAATGGTCAGGAAGTGTCTGAAGACACTGTATTGGTCTTATGATGCATGTAAAAGAGGGTGGTTAAAGGGGTGCAGGCCTATCATTTTCATTGATGGATGTCACATGAAAACAAGGTTCAAAGGAGTTTTGCTTAGTGCTGTTGGAATTGATCCAAATGACTGCATTTTCCCCATTGCAATGAATTGGGTTGAAGTAGAATGCACAGTATCCTGGGAATGGTTTCTGACAACTTTGAGAGATGATCTAAACATCACTAACACTGCTCCTTTCACAATTATGAGTGACAAGCAAAAGGGATTGATAAATGCTGTGCAGAAAGTGTGGCCAGATGCAGAACATAGGTTTTGTGTGAGGCATATCTATCAGAATTTCAATGAGAAGCACAAGGGAGAGTTGCTGAAGCAAGACCTATGGGCCATTGCAAGATCACCCAACAAAGTGAAGTGGAGGCAGAACGATGAGAAAATGGATGCAGATAGTTCAGCTGCATTTCATTGGACTGAAAGACTTGATCCAAAGACTTGGTATAAAGCATTTTTCAGTGAATTTCCCAAATGCGACATTCTACTGAACAATAATTCTGAAGTGTTTAACAGCTATATTCTTGAAGGCAGAGAGATGGCAGTGTTGCCAATGCTTGAATATATATTCTACAAAATCATGAAAAGGCTTGTGAGCAAACAAAGAGAGGCAATAGAAAAGTGGGCAGGGCAGAGAATATGCCCAAAGATCAAGAAGAAGTTAGACAAGAACACTGAATTTGCTGCAAATTGTCATGTTTCAGAAGCTGGCCAACAGAAATTCAGAGTTCAGTCTAAAAATTCTAGCTACTCAGTGGACTTGTGTTTGCATACCTGTGATTGCAGGAGATGGCAGTTATCTGGTGTGCCTTGTGGCCATTCCATAACATGTTGTAGGGAAGAAAGAATTGACCCAGAGTTAATGGTTCATGACTGCTACACTGTGGAGAATTATATAAAAGCATATGGCTACACACTGGTCCCTCTAAGAGACCCTAAATACTGGGAGGTGCAGCCAGGATACAAGGTATTTCCACCAGTGTTCACCAAACAGCTGGGCAGACCAAAGAAAAATAGGAAAAAACACCTGAAGAGAAAATCAAACATGGTGTGAGATATTTGAACAAGAAAGGTGTTACAATGCATTGCTCCATATGTGGCAGAGCTGACCACAAAAAAAAGGGCCACTACAGATGGCAGGAAGCACTTGTTGAAGAAGGTGTAGAGCTAATGGATGAAAATTGTGATGATCCTACTTTTCTGCAGGTATGTTTCACTTGTAACTGAATAAAGTATCACTTGTAATTGAAGAATGTTTCAGCTTCAACTGAATAATATGAGCTTCTTCTTTGCAGAACATATACCCCACCAGGCCAGATCCTAGGTTAGATCCTAGTGAGTCACCCACCAGCATGGTCTTCAACATGGATACCAGAATAGAGCTAGAAGAGCTCAACAAAGAGTTCATGGCCCATTGCCACAACAGTCTTCATTTGTTGCTGCTGCTGGTGCTGCAATACCATAGCCAAGGGTCACTACAGAGATGAACATTGCTAGACAGACAAGGGCAATAACAACAGCTAACAGAGGAGAAGGATCTGAAGCTACTCGCAGAGGAAGAGGAAGGAAAAGGAGAGGAAGAGGAGAAGGAAATCCAGCAGCAAGGAGAGGAAGAGGAGCAAATGCTGTCCTTGGAAGAGGAGCTAATGCAAATGCAGTGCTTGGAAGCGGAGCAACTGCAAATGCAGTGCTTGGAAGAGGAGCAAATGCAATGCTTGGAAGAGGAGAAAATCCAGTGCTTGGAAGAGGATCAAATGCAGTGCCAGGAAGAGGAGCAAATGCTGATGCAGTTCCAGCAAGAGGAGGCGGAAATGTGCATGTTTGGAGAGGCAGGGGAGGAATTCCAGGTGCAGGTAGAGGCAGGGGAGGAAGAAATGCAGATGCAAGTTCAGGAAGAGGAGCAATCCCAGGTGAGAGGGCATGGTCGCTGCTGTTTGGAGAAGATATGAGCAACAACCTAATTCCTGATCTAAATGCTCCCTCTGATGCTCTATTTGGTGGCAGTTCAGACTATCACTTTTTTTGTTAAGGCCTGAAGCAATGTAAAACATTGAGTGGCCTTTTCTGGATGCAGAAAGGAGCATCCAGTGCCTCATTATTTGATGGCTAACAGTGGCATTAAGTGCCCTTTTTGTAACTAAAAACTGTGATGGCAAGCATGTGGCATTAGCTGGGTTTTAATTATTTCCAAAATTCAGTTGGCAAAGTTCAGTTTATTTCAGTTGAATGCTGTCCAAAATTCAGTTAACTACTATCAGTTAGCTAAGTTTAGTTAACTACTATCAGTTAGCAAAATTCAGTTATGTAATGTCAGTTAGCAAAATTTAGTTAAGTGCTATTAGTTAGCAATATTCAATTAAGTACTGTCAGTTAGAAATGTTCAATGAAGTTAAATAAACTTACAAAAAAATTAAATTGCTGCAATTATTTGGCCTACATTCAACTGAATTATTTGGCCTACATTCAACTGAATTTTGTGTAACGAAAAAAGAAAACAAAAATGTTCGACCTGGGTCTCGAACCTAGGACCGTGGGTTTGGTAAGCTAGAAGCAGTGCCAATAGAGTAGTTGTCGTGGTTTGGTGTATTTGCTGCCACTATTGTACTAATGCGGCAACCGTCGGTGATTTTTTCGACAGGCCAACGATTTAGTTTTCACACCTATCTTAAATACGGCAACCCACCGCACTTGTCGCCCACTACCCACTCCCCACTTCCCTCGTCTCGTCGTTGCTTGCGCTACCCACCTCCATATCATCGCCACCAAAGAAAACCCTCGCCGGAGGTTGAAGCCGCTGCCGACGCCCATGGACGCCAGCCTCGGATGGCAGAGGGCCGTCAAAGATCTGGCTGACGATGACCAGGCGGCACGGGTGGAGCTGCAGGAGATCGCGCGCTGGTTCCCGAGCATCCAGATGATGAGAAACCACGCGCACGACCTCATCAAGGTAACGACGGACGACGAGAAGCGTCACGCCAGGCCTAGTGGCAATTACGGAGTCGTCGGCGTCCATCCGGCGAAGATCTTGCAGTTTGCCATGGGGGAGACGCGGTCAGATGATCCAGACCAGCGCACGCGCTGGTGGATGTATCGGTCCGCCAAGGCGCCGCCGCAGCAGCCGGATCCCAACCGTGTCGCCTCCAAGGCGGAGCGCGTGCGTGAAGTTGTCCTTGCCGTCCCCGCGCCAATCAACAGGGCGTACTGGGATAGGTTTCAGCCTGACCTCCTCCTTCCCGACGACGTCTCTGACACGGACTCGTCGTCCGACTCCGAGTACGACCACCTCACCTCCGACGTGGACTCTGGCTATGACCCGGAGACCGAGTCGTCTCAAGAGTGGGAGGTGGATGTCATCGTCCTCTCTAACGACGAGCTGGATGAGGTGCAGATGGCACCACGGGCGGTGACCATCCCAATTGACATGGACACACTGCCAGATGTGCCTGACGGCGTCGTCGTCAAGCAAGAGGAGGCGGACGAGGCAGACAAGGTGCCTACGGAGGAAGAAGTGGACGGCAGGAAGGGGAAGAAGAACGCAAGCAACAAGAGAGCTGCAGATGGGGTGGTGCGCTGCTCGGAGAGGCTGAAGATGTTGAAGGGCAAGTGAAGCAGAAGCCTTGAAGGAGAAGTGATGCAGCTCAAGAAGAAGACATTAGGTATGCTGATATAGTAGAGCAGCATATAAGTTAAGTATTTTGGCAATGTTGTTTAGGTGTGCTCTTATATGTAGAGCATATAAGTTATTCTATGATGCTATGGTGCTGTTAAGTATGATGGTTAACTAGGATGTTGAACTATGATGGTATGGTCAGTTATGCTAAACTAAGGTATGAATGTTGTAGTTTAGGTGTTGAAGTATCCAATGATGTACTTAGTTAGTTATGAATGTTGTGTTCAGTTAACAGTTTGAATGTCTGCATGTGTACCTATGGGCAACCAACTCTTTCCCAAAATAGATGGGACCTATGTGCATGTAGTAGGGTCCATGTGGTACACTGAAAAATTTAGTTAACTATGAAAAATTCAGTTAACTATCAAAGTTCAGTTAACTGTCACAATTACATTTAAATGTCAACAAATTCAGTTAAATCTATGTGAGAAGTAGATAGGAGCACTATTCAGTTAAGTATTGTTAGTTATCAGAAATTTAGTGCACTGAGATGACAAATTTAGTTTTCTTCTGAACAAATTTAGTGCACTCTCAAGAAATTCAGTTTACTTTGAACAAATCATTTAACTATGACCAAATTCAGTTTAATTGTCAAAAATTCAGTTAACTATGAAAAATTCAGTTAACTATCAAAAAATCAGTGAACTCACTAAATCAATAATAAGACAATTCAATTAACTCAAAGTACTTAAATTGAGGAGCATACTTCAGTGCACAAATTAGTCAAATTACTTAATACAAATAAGTCTGGAATTTCAAGTGCAAGGTCATACTGGACCTGCTACTAAGCAAGGTTATACTTGACCTGCTACTAATGATTACATTAGACCATCATTCAAATTCTTCAAGCATCTCTTTCAGCTTCCTTATCTTGCCCTTGGTGTCTTCCTTATGTTTGAAAAGATCACCAATCATGTACTCTAACTTCTTCTTCTCTTGCTTTAGCACATTCCTCTCCAGCACCAGGTTGTCCCTCTCTTGCACGAGACTGTCCCTCTCTTCCATGATGCTGTCCCTCTCCTGCTTCATGAGGTCCCTCTCTTTCTTTGCCTTGGCCCTCACAACTTGATGAATGTTTGTGAATGATTTGTCAGACATCTTCTTCTTATCAAGATCTTCCTTCATGTCAGCCAGAGCAAGTTGCGTGTTGCCTATCTGGGCCAGAGCTTGCTCATTTTCAGCCACCATTTGAGCAAAATCAACCTTAAAAAACCTCAAGTCTTTTTCCATCTTTCCATCTCTCTAAAAACCCTAACATTTTCTTGAGCATGAACTACATTGTCCTTGAGCCTAAGCTTGTTCTCATCTTCATACATGCCCCGAATCCTAGCTAGGCTCATCTTCAAAGGGGCAGGCCACTCAGGGTCAACCCACTCCACATAGCTGCATTTAGGTATCTTCTACAAATTTGCAATAAAAGAAAAATATTCAGTACAATGAAAATAACAGTTAAATACTGGCTCAACTACAGTACAAATGTTCAGTTTACCTGAACAAAAGAAAGTCTACTTGAGAAATATTTGTTAACTGACAGATCTCCACAAATTCAGATTTACAAATAACAAGATTCAGTAAACTGACAGATCTCCACAGTATTCACTTAATTTAAAGAATTACAAATAACAACATTAAGTTAATTGACAGAAGCAAAAACAGCAACATAAACACTGAATCTAACTGTCAACAAAAGAAATGTGGC
Organism: Triticum dicoccoides; assembly: GCF_002162155.2. NCBI lineage: Eukaryota > Viridiplantae > Streptophyta > Magnoliopsida > Poales > Poaceae > Triticum > Triticum dicoccoides. Next base: position 663,862,079 of record NC_041391.1, on the reverse strand, counting down.
ACCCCGGCTCAGAGCAACCGGTTTACCATGCATTGCCAGCCCATAGACCTTGTCTTCTGGCAACACACAACAACTTGGTACAGAAAACAACCGCTTTATTGATACTAGCGGATCAGAGTTTATATTACAATAGCTGGCAAGGCCAAGCGGCACACACGGTGCGGCTGAACAATATGTACATTATTTAGTGAACATAAAGGGGCCTCGATCACGACAACTACACGGCAGCGGAACAACGTCGTAGCGGATCTCCATAGCACAGGGACACCGATGTGGACACGATCTAGACTCGGACATCACTCCTTTCCAATGGGACTTTCCTGGAATCTGGCATGACATGCCAAGTCAGTACATTGAATGAACTTGCAAGCTCACAACAAGCATAAACATAATGACAAACAATATCATGACAACTAACCAATTTATAACAATGCAACAATATATCCAACATGCTGTGACCATGCTCTTTTGATAATCGTCCCTCGGACTGGCTTACCAAATGTGATCGCTCCTGGATCACAAACGTGCCAACCCAGAGACATCTCGTGATCCTTACTGCGATCACAACCATGACCAATATTTGGCCACAAACTGTGATCCTTACGGCGATCACAACCACGACCAATATTTGGCCCGTGATCCTTACGGCGATCACAACCATGACCAATATTTGGCCCGTGATCCTTACAGCGATCACAACCACGACCAACATCTGGTCCAAATCAACACGGTGGCCTTCCCGCCACCAACCCAATGCAAACTTCAAACTTAGTGTGCAAGATTTATTAACTATTGACCCATGGTGTGACCTACTTTCGAGTGTGTCCTTACCGTGGACTCGGCTATCGATAGATTAATACACTCTGCAGAGGTAGCGCATTGGACCCACACCATGGAAACCATGGCCTCGCACTCCCATTCGGGTGGACCAATGGCATTCCGACGAAACCCCTCCATTGCCATGACACTCTCTCGGCCACTCCGACTCACTCCCCATCGAGCTAGTCCTGGATGGCCCCGTGTCTATCAAAGACACAACGACCACCGTCGTGGTCAAACAATCCCACACGGGGACCCGGTACCAAAAAACTCAACAACGGGCACACAAGGTTATGCCTGCTTACCGGGCCAGGGTACAACATGACCATAACCTTCCCTAGTTGGAGGCACCGACCATAGGCATGACAATGAAACGAATAAAGGCCGTCCCATACCGGCAAATGTGGTTGCACTGGGAAAGACTCGATTCAGCGGCACCATGACCCGGTAAACAACATATTCAAGTTGAGTTATTATCAGGTTCAACTTAAAGTGAAAATAACTGGCGTCATAATCCCATGACATGCATCACCAACATATGCATCACATATCAACAGAAATGATTGAGTCAACTATGCTCACACTGAGCATCAACAACTCATGATACTTCTCTGGTTAAGATCAAGCCTCACTTCAACCAGAATCTTTTCTTGCAAATTTATCATTTTTACTCATACAAGAAAATAATTCCACTAATTATTCATATCCATAGACATATTATTCTTTTCATTACCCAAAACTAAATCCTTGTTAGTTTACCAACTAAGTTCACTTAAAACTCTCTGTAAATCAAGCATATTCACTTTAACAAGCATCTAACAGAATATAATTAACATAATAATAATTTAAATGCATGGATAATCATTTGTTCAAGTAGAAAATCACAAATATTGCAGTGGCACTATGAAAATGTTGCTGTGGCTTGCCTTAGTGCAGATGAGGTTCACAATCCTCCTGGTGATCCTCAAGACAAGCCTGACCTTCTGAAAATAATTAAAAAACACAAAAAAGAAATCATCAAGAAACCTTCTGAAATTCACCAGAAAATCTAGACAGTAGGGAAATATCCCATCTTTGGCGAGCTGCTAGATTTTTGGACAAAGAACACAATGCAAAAAGAATCAATGCATTTGGACTTATGGTTAAAAAGTTTGGCCGCTTGAAGTTCTCCGGATTTAAATGAAATTTGAATAAAAATAAACAGACTGGGGGGGGGGGTGACATCGAAGCCGTAAAAGCCCAGGGCGCCACCACTCGTACCGCTTCGCGCGCGTACAAAGTGGCTGACTAGCGGGCCCCACTAGTCAGGTGAGGTGGAGGGGGAGAGGGAAACAGGGAGCAGTGAGGCTTCACCGGAGCGCACGCCGGCGGTGAGGGCTCTTGGGCCAAAACGAGGGGGGGATCGAAAGAGAAGACGGAGGCGCACCTGCCCGTACCCGTAGAGTGGCTAGGGGTGGTCGGATGTCGTCGGAATCAGCCTCTCCAGCGGAGGCAAAGGACGGAGGTCACCGGAGATGAAGACGACGGCGACTAGGGGCGACTCCAGGGGCTCCAACTGGGCGGAACGGCACCACCGGAGAGTGGCGGAGGCCCTGGAAGGGTTGCCCTGGCCTGGGAGGGGCTGGAGCTGCGGGGACGACCCAAGGGGATCACCGACGAGCTCGAGCACGGGGACGGCGTCCCGCGGCCTGCCCGGCCGGGCTATGGATTTCTACGAGCTAGAGGAGTGTGTGAGAGTGGAGTGGGGTGCTCGAGGAGGCTGGGGGTGGCCGTATTTATAGGCGAGCAGCGAGGGGGTTTCGGGCTCCGCCGTTGGACACCTGTCCACGGCGCCCGACACTGAACGACGTCAGGAAGAGAGGGGGAAGAAGATGGAGCTCACGCGGGGACTATTGGCGAATGGGGACAAGCACAGGAGCGAGAGGAAGATGATGAGCACAGTGCACCGCACACTGTGGCGTTGGCCGGACCGTGCCCATGCCCGCTGCGGCGAGCTCCGGCATCGGTGAGTGCCGAGGGGAGTTAAGTAAGTAGAGATGATGATGGTGGCACGGTTTGGCACGCTCGGGCAGGCTGGGCAGCGAGCACGCGTGAAACAGAGCGCTCGGCGGCACTCAGAGCGCGTGTTTTGCATGCCAGCACGCCTGGACGAACACGATCACCGCGTGAACTATGACATCAGGCAGACCTAAGCCCAAACTTCATGTCTGGCGTGTTGACTGTGGTAGTTTTGAGTGTTACCATGCTTGGGTTTGGGTTCAGGTGCAGTAGAAATGAGTTTACACTCCTGGTAAGTTTCTGGACAGTAACTTTGAAGGTTTACTCTGGTCAAACCACTGGGAGTTGAGGGCTGAGCTTTGGAGGCTAGCCAATAGTTACTAAGGTGAAGATGCACAAGAAAAACCAGCTACAATGGAGCAAGTAAAATGGTAGTTGCTGTAGAAACTACCATTTCTGTCCAGAAATGAAAATATTTTCTGTAGCCAAAATATTCCAAAAAGTGATGAATATTTTTTGCCCAGAAAGGTGCCCTAGGGTTCAAAGAATAATTGGGATTTTACTCAGGATTTTATGGGCAAGAAAAATTGGGTTGCTTTGGAGCACATTGAGCTAGCTAGGGTTTAGGAGGGGAAAATGAATATTTTTCATTAAAGAAAAATATTCCAAATGATATTTTGAGATGAACCAGAGATGGAGTGATTGTTTGAGAGGGAGATGAAGCACTTGGTTGAAAGTCAAGGGGTACCCAAGTGGTTAAGTCCAAATGTAGAGATTCAAAAACTCCAAACTCAAATTCAAACCAACTGAAAAGCAGGCAAAGAAGAGGGGGGGGGGAACCAGGCTGTTACAAACCTCCCCCACTTAGAATGAATCTCGTCCTCAAGATTCGGTTGCTTGGGAAAACCATTCTAGATAATGTGCCCTTAGAAATTCTTCTGATTCCCATGTTGATTCTGACTCTGTGTGATGCTTCCATTGGACTTTGTAAAACTTCCGTGCTTTACTGTGAGTGACTCTTTCCATCTGATCCAAGATTTTAACCGGCCTTTCTTCGTATGTTAAATCCTTTGCCAGCTCTATTTCAGTCATATCCGTCTTTTTCTCGGGCGGCGATATGCATCGCCTCAACTGTGAGACATGAAACACGTTGTGCACGTCCGACAATTCAGGGGGTAGCTCCAACTGGTATGCAACAGTACCCACTCGTGACATAACGGGAAATGGACCAATAAATATGGGTGCCAATTTTCCACGGGTCTGAAATCTCTTGACTCCTTTCATAGGCGTGACTCGAAGGTATACATGTTCTCAGGGTTCAAAACTGGTCTGTCGGTGCTTTGCATCATAATAACTCTTCTGTCGAGATTTGGCCAACTGCAATCTGTCTCTGATTTCCTTGACTTGCTTCTTGGCTTCCAGCATGAGACCCGTTCCGAAAATAAGGCTATCTCCAGTTTGAAACCAATTTAAAGGAGTGCGACACTTACGGCCATACAAAGCCTCATACGGTGACATCTTTAAACTGGTCTGGAAGCTATTGTTATAAGAGAACTCAGCATAGGGCAAACAGTCTTCCCATTTTGGTCCTTGGGACAAAGCACAGGCTCGTAGCATATCTTCGAGTATTTGATTTACCCGCTCTGTCTGTCCATCAATCTGAGGATGATAAGCGGTACTGTATTTCAATGCTGTCCCCAAGGCTTGATGGAGACAGGACCAAAAAGTGGAGGTAAAAAGTGAACCTCGGTCAGAAGTGATGGTTCGGGGTACTCCATGCAGACTGACTATTCTGGATACATACAGCTGTGCAAGCTCATCTGCTCGATATGTGGTTCTGATTGGGATAAAGTGGGCTACCTTGGTTAATGTATCCACTACGACCCAGATTGCATCATTGCCCCGTCGAGTCTTGGGTAGTCTTAAGATGAAATCCATACAGACATCATCCCATTTCCATTGTGACACTGGCAGTGGTTGGAGAAGTCCGGCTGGCTTCTGATGCTCTGTCTTCACTTTGTTGCATATGTCGCAACAGGCCACGAAATAGGCAATGTCTTTCTTCATTCCATCCACCAGAATATTTGTCGAAGGTCTTCATACATTTTCGTACCTCCAGGGTGACTTGAATACGAGGATTCATGTGCTCCTGACAGGATCTTTTGCTTTAAATCCGCTTGATTGGGCACACAAATCCTTCCCCGAAATCGGAGGGTACCGAACTGATCCTTCGAGAAATCGGAAGTCTGACTTGCTACCATATGCTTGGCATGTTTCTGCAGATCGGTGTCATCTGGCTGGGCCTTGCAAATATCTTCCTCAAGTGTGGGGGTAACTTCCAAAATATTAGCAAGGCCAGCATCAACTATTACCAAGTTGAGCTGAGCAATCTCTTCTTGAAGTTCAGGAGGCAAGGATTCCAATACGACATTTAGGCTGACGGGCTTTCGACTGAGTGCATCGGCAACCATGTTGGCCTTACCCGGGTGGTAATTTATTCCAAGGTCATAATCCTTGACTAACTCAAGCCATCTGCTTTGACGGAGATTTAAATCTAGCTGAGTAAATATATACTTGAGACTTTTGTGATATGTAAAAATTTGGCACCTCTTCCCGATGAGATAGTGTCTCCAAATTTTTAAAGCATGAACCACCGCGGCCAACTCCAAATCATGAGTAGGATAATTTGCCTCGTGGGGTCGTAGCTGCCGTGAGGCATAGGCTACTACCTTGTCGTCTTGCATAATTACGCATCCAAGTCCTTGCCTGGAAGCGTCGCAGTACACATCAAAACCGCGGTAGATATCTAGAAGAGTCAATACCGGGGCAGTTGTCAGCCGTATCTTTAACTCATTGAAACTTTTCTCACAGTCCTCAGTCCATTCAAACTTCTTATCCTTTTTGAGCAGCTCCGTCATGGGTTTAGCAATCTTGGAGAATCCTTCAATGAAACGACGGTAATATCCGGCTAATCCAAGAAAACTCTGGATCTGAGATACGGTCGCGGGCGACAACCAATCGAGTACATCCTTTACTTTGCTTGGGTCCACGGCTATACCTTCGGCGGATAGTACATGTCCAAGAAACTCAACTTGTTTGAGCCAAAACTCACATTGTCTGAATTTGGCGTATAATTGATGTTCATGGAGTCGTTGTAACACTGCACAGAGGTGTTCTTTGTGCTCTTCTTCACTTCTCGAGTAAATAAGTATATCATCGATGAAGACTACCACGAACTTATCGAGGAAGTCCATGAATACTTTGTTCATCATATGCATGAAGAAGGCAGGGGCATTGGTGAGACCAAAAGACATAACTGTATATTCATAAAGACCGTATCGAGTGGTGAATGTGGTCTTAGGAATATCCTCCTTTTTAATCTTGAGTTGCTGGTACCCAGTCCGTAAATCAATCTTGGAGAATACTTGGCCCCACTGAGCTGATCAAACAAGTCATCAATCCTTGGCAGTGGATATTTGTTCTTGATTGTGACATCATTCAGCTGATAGTAATCCACACACATGTGGAGGCTGCCATCCTTTTTGTCCACGAAGATAGCAGGTGATCCCCATGGTGTAGAGCTGGGACAGATATATCCTTTCTCGAGCATCTCATCAAGCTGTTTCTTTAGCTCCACTAATTCTGATGAAGGCATTCGGTAATACTTCTTGTGTATTGGTGTGGTCCCGGGCACAAGATCTATTGCAAACTCAAGCTCTCGATCAGGTGGTATGCCTGGAAGTTCTTCTGGAAATACATCAGGAAACTCACAGACCACAGGAATTAATTCCAATTCAGCCACTGCGGTGAAGACCATTTCTTTTGTGGGTATGCTTCTGCGAGCATGGAATTTTGTAGTCTGCCCTTCCTGACTGGTCAAAGTGACTTATCGGGTCGCACAATTTATGCATACTTGATAATGAGTCATCCAATTCATACCCAAGATAACATCCAACTTATCAGACACAATAAGTATCAGGGAAGTGGGAAAACAGACTCCATTGATACAGACTTCCAGATTACGGCATACTAGATTGCTTCTGATTAAGGATCCCGGGGTTTGTACCAGCATATTCTTGCCCAAAAGCGAACAAGGAAATTTGTTTTGGGAAACAAAACTCCGAGAAATAAAAGAGTGGGAAGCCCCAGAGTCAAATAAAATCACTGCAGGTATGTTATTAACAGAAAACATACCAATGGCGACTTCGGGGTTCTCTTGGGCTTCATTGGCGGAGATGTGATGAACGTATCCCGTGATGTTTTGCTGGTTCGGGCTTGCCTCCATAAAATGGACTTGTGGCCTGAATATAACATTCGACCTGTTGTGCTTGGGACACTGTTTGGCGTAATGTCTGGTTTGCCCACAACCGAAGCAAGAATTGTTGCGCAAACGCTCCTCTTGCACTGGGTTGGATACGACATTCTTGACTTGAGTGGTGGTCTTGTTAACATTCTGTTGCCAATTGGGCTTGTATTCTGCTACGTCTTGAGCTTGCGTTGGTTTTCCTTGAAGAGGAAAGGGTGATGCAGCAATAATAGCGTAAGTATTTCCCTCCGTTTTGTAGAACCAAGGTATCAATCCAGTAGGAGGCTCCTCAAAAGTCCCATGCACCTACACAAACAAACAAAGAACTCGCAACCAACGCAATAAAGGGGTTGTCAATCCCTTCACGACCACTTGCGAAAGTGAGATCTGATAGAGATAGTATGATAAGATAAATATATTTTTGGTATTTTATGATATAGATTGGAAAAGTAAAGATGCAAATAAAAGTAGATTGAAAGCTTATATGATAAAGGATAGACCCGGGGGCCATAGGTTTCACTAGTGGCTTCTCTCAAGATAGCATAAGTATTACGGTGGGTGAACAAATTACTGTCGAGCAATTGATAGAAAAGTGAATAATTATGAGATTATCTAGGCATGATCATGTATATAGGCAACACATCCACGACAAGTAGACCGACTCCTGCCTGCATCTACTACTATTACTCCACACATCGACCGCTATCCAGCATGCATCTAGAGTATTAAGTTCATAAGAACAGAGTAACACATTAAGAAAGATGACATGATGTAGAGGGATAAACTCATGCAATATGATATAAACCCCATCTTTTTATCCTCGATGGCAGCAATACAATACGTGCCTTGCTACCCCTGCTGTCACTGGGAAAGGACACCGCAAGATTGAACCCAAAGCTAAGCACTTCTCCCATTGTAAGAAAGATCAATCTAGTAGGCCAAATGAAACTGATAATTCGAAGAGACTTGCAAAATAACTCAATCATACATAAAAGAATTCAGAGGAGATTCAAATATTTCTCATAGATAAACTTGATCATAAACCCACAATTCATCGGATCTCGACAAACACACCACAAAAAGAGTTACATCGAATAGATCTCCAAGAAGATCGAGGAGAACATGGTATTGAGATCCAAAAAGAGAGAAGAAGCCATCTAGCTAATAATTAACTATGAACCCGAAGGTCTGTGGTAAACTACTCACAACTCATCGGAGGGGCTATGGTGTTGATGTAGAAGCCCTCCATGGTCGATTGCCCCTCCGGCGGAGCACCGACGAAGGCTCCAAGATGGGATCTGGCGGATACAGAAGGTTGCGGTGGTGGAATTAGGTTTTTGTGTCTTGTTCTGATGTTCTCGGGGTACGTGGGTATATATAGGAGGAAGAAGTAGGTCGGTGGCCGCCCAAGGGGCCCACGAGATAGGGGCGCGCACCCTGTAGGGGTGGGCGCGCCCTCCACCCTTGTGGCCGCCTCGGCTGCTTCTTGACTTGCACTCCAAGTCCTCTGGATCACGTTCGTTCCAAAAATCACGCTCCCGAAGGTTTCATTGCATTTGGACTCCGTTTGATACTAAAATAGGCAAAGAAATACAGCAATACGGGCTGGGCCTCCGGTTAGTAGGTTAGTCCCAAAAATGATATAAATGTGTAAAGTAAATCCCATAAACATCCTAAACGGGTAATATAATAGCGTGGAACAATCAGAAATTATAAATACGTTGGAGACGTATCATATTCCACCTGAGTCTGTTGCCAGGTACGAGCCTTCTGCATTGGTTGTACCTCCTTCCTTGGCTCAAACTTGCGCTTGTGATCGTTGTTAGTAGACTTATTATCCGATACAAGCTTGTGCTCCCTTTCAGCAATGAAAACCTTGTTCACTAGGGTTTGGAAGTCTGGGAAATCGAACATACTGAGAGTACACCGGAGTTGCGGGTTTAATCCACCAAGAAATCTGTCAATCTTTCTTTCTTCAGTGGCCACGTCATATAGGGAGTAACGTGACAGATGATTGAATTTTTGCAAATATTCACCCACAGACTGATTTCCTTGGAGGAGCGCGAGAAATTCACGCTGTTTAGTTTTCATAATTCCCGTAGGGATATGATATTTCCGGAATCGTTCCTTAAATCTTGACCAGGTGACTTCGTCATCAACAGACCACATGGCTCTTTCATTTCCCACCATATGGCAGCAGCGCCTTCAAGATAATGAGTTGCAAATGGAACCTTATCTCCTTCTTCAGTACGAGCAATCTCAAGCTTCTTCTCCATAGTTCTCAACCAATCATCTGCATCCAAGGGATCAATAGCCTAACTGAAACTGCAAGGCTTGGTCCTTTGAAAATCCGACAGCTTGGAGTGATGACCGGGCTGATTCCCATTATGTCCAACCACAGCTTGAGCACTTCTTAATATTTCAATCAGATCATTATTTCGTCTTTCCTCAAACATACGCAGAATTTGCTCGGTGGAGGGCGGATCTTGCGGTGGAGGCGGTGGTGGAACGTACGGCTCGGGTGAGTGTCCTGCCTGTCCTGCGGAACGACGAACAGGAGAACCCTCACGAACGTTGCTACTGCAGCCTCCCCGCGTCATCCTATTGTGGTTTTTCCCAAGGCAAGACAACCGAGATGAGAAGCATTCAAATAAATTTAGGGGAAAGCCAACAACAAAAGCCCGAGAAAAACCTGAAAAGATGAAGAAAATATGGCGAATAAAATAGAGTTCCAACAAAATTATACATAGACTCATACATCAAAGTTAACAACATGCCAGGTTCAACTACTCTCATACATGAAACAAAACATCATAACTCGTATGACTACATCCGTACACCATCCTGACGACTGCAAATACTCAGAAGCTCTACTACTCTGCTGGTGCTGCGAGGTCCTCTCCTGAAGAGGACTCGGATCCTGAACTGACATGGTTAACTGAGACCTCTGGGTTAAAGGTGACACGACGACGGTTCCTCTAGGGCTCTCCCTCCAGGGCAGGTGTAGGGTGAAGCATCGGGGCTACAACAGTGGCGAGAAGTGAAACCCACTCAACAGGAGCACTAAGCGGACTCATTGTCATGGTGCCCGAGCTACTCAGAGGAGTAACCGGTGAAACAGGAGAACTAGAACTGGCTGGAATATAGGGAGTAAATCCAGGATGGAGCAGCGAAAGATCTAGTAGAGACTAAAGCAGTACGGGCATGAGTCAGCTCTCGAGCCAGCTCGTGGATCATAAGATAGCTAGCAGTGATATAACGAGAAAGGTGGCTAGCAACACTATCAGACTCCGAATCGATGATAGGGAAATGGACACGACCATTATCGTGCAGAGAAGGATAGTAGAAGAAACCTGGGTGGTTATGCATCCGGACCTCGTTGTAGCGAAGCTCAACAAGGACCTCGAATGCAGCAAACTGGACAGCCTGAGAAGCGATAGAAGCGTAACCGCTCTGAGAGGTACGAGTGTAAGTGCTGGAATCGGAACTGGTGCGCAGAGTAACCACTGCATGATACTCATACACTAAGTCAGATAGACGCTCCCGGTACACACGATAAGCTGGGTCGTCACCGAGGGGGTACAACCGACGCCACACATTACGAAGGAGATGCGGCGACGTGTACGGCATCAGCTGCAACTCGCACGGATACGGCACCGGAGCCATCTACACTCACAACCATTAGCAGGTTAGCATAAAAATAAAACAAGTGCATGCAATGCAACAACCAGCTACAAATGCTACCGACACTCAACTACAACTCGTATCTAGCGCCCAATTAACACGTCGTAGTCTAGCGTGGCCTACAGTCAGTGCGGCTGTGATACCAAGCGTTGTGGCACCCCGGCTCAGAGCAACCGGTTTACCATGCATTGCCAGCCCAGAGACCTTGTCTTCTGGCAACACACAACAACTTGGTACAGAAAACAACCGCTTTATTGATACTAGCGGATATGAGTTTATATTACAACAGCTGGCAAGGCCAAGTGGCAGACACGGTGCGGTTGAACAATATGTACATTATTTAGTGAACATAAAGGGGCCTCGATCACGACAACTACATGGCAGCAGAACAACGTCATAGCGGATCTCCATAGCACAGGGACACCAATGTGGACACGATCTAGACTCGGACAACACTCCTTTCCAATGGGACTTTCCTGAAATCTGGCATGACACGCCAAGTCAGTACATTGAATGTACTTGCAAGCTCACAACAAGCTTAAACATAATGACAAACAATATCATGACAATTAACCAATTTATAACAATGCAACAATATATCCAACATGTTGTGACCATGCTCTTGTGATAATCGTCCCTCAGACTGGCTTACCAAACGTGGTCACTCCTGGATCACAAACGTGCCAACCCAAAGACATCTCGTGATCCTTACGGCGATCACAACCACGACCAATATTTGGCCACAAACCGTGATCCTTACGGCGATCACAACCACGACCAATATTTGGCTCGTGATCCATACGACGATCACAACCATGACCAATAGTTGGCCCGTGATCCTTATGGCGATCACAACCACGACCAACATTTGGTCCAAATCAACACGATGGCCTTCCCGCCACCAACCCAATGCAAACTTCAAACTTAGTGTGCAAGAATTATTAACTGTTGACCCATGGTGTGACCTACTTTTGAGCGTGTCCTTAACCGTGGACTTGGCTATCGCTAGATTAATACACTCTGTAGAGGTAGCGCACTGGACCCACACCACGAAACCCATGGCCTCGCACTCCCATTCGGGTGGACCAACGACATTCCGATGAAACCCCTCCATTGCCATGACACTCTCTCGGCCACTTCGACTCACTCACCATCGGGCTAGTCCTGGGTGGCCCCGTGTCTACCAAAGACACATCAACCATTGTCGTGGCCAAACGATCCCACACGGGGACCCGGTACCAAAAAACTCAACAACGGGCACACAAGGTTATGCCTGCTTACCGAGCCAGGGTACAACATGCCCATAACCTTCCCTAGTTGGAGGCACCGACCATAGGCATGACAATGAAACGAATAAAGGCCGTCCCATACCGGCAAATGTGGTTGCACTGGGAAAGACTCGATTCAGCGGCACCATGACCTGGTCAACAACATATTCAAGTTGAGTTATTATCAGGTTCAACTTAAAGTGAAAATAACTGGCGTCATAATCCCATGACATGCATCACCAACATATGCATCACATATTAATGGAAATGACTAAGTCAACTATGCTCACACTGAGCATCAACAACTCATGATACTTCTCTGGTTAAGATCAAGCCTCACTTCAACCAGAATCTTTTCTAGCAAATTTATCATTTTTACTCATGCAAGAAAATAATTCCACTAATTATTCATATCCATAGCCATATTATTCTTTTCATTACCCAAAACTAAATCCTCGTTAGTTTACCTACTAAGTCACTTCAAACTTTCTATAAATCAAGCATATTCACTTTAACAAGCATCTAATAGAATATAATTAACGTAATAACAATTTAAATGCATGGATAATCATTTGTTCAAGTAGAAATTCCAAATATTGTAGTGGCACTATGAAAATGTTGCCGTGGCTTGCCTTAGTGCAGATGAGGTTCACAATCCTCCTGGTGACCCTCAAGACAAGCCGAACCTTCTGAAAATAATTAAAAACACAAAAAAGAAATCATCAAGAAACCTTCTGAAATTCACCAGAAAATATAGACAGCAGGGAAATATCCCATCTTTGGTGAGCAGCTAGATTTTTCTACAAAGAACACAATGCAAAAAGAATCAATGTATTTGGACTTATGGTTAAAAAGTTTTGGCCGTTTGAAGTTCTCTGGATTTAAATGAAATTTGAATAAAAATAAACAGACTGGGGGGGGGGGTGACGTCGAAGGCGTAAAAGCCCAGGGCGCCACCACTCATACCGCTTCGCGCGCGTACAGAGTGGCTGACTAGCAGGCCCCGCTAGTCAGGTGAGTTGGAGGGGGAGAGGGAAACAGGGAGCGGCGAGGCTTCGCCGGAGTGCATGCCGGCGGCAAGGGCTCTTGGGCCAAAACGAGAGGGGGGGATCGAAAGAGAAGACGGAGACGCACCTGCCCGTACCCGTAGAGTGGCTAGGGGTGGTCGGACGACGTCAGAATCAGCCTCTCCAGCGGAGGCAGAGGACGGAGGTCGCCGGAGATGAAGATGACGGGGACTAGGGGCGACTCTAGGGGCTCCAACCGGGCGGAACGGCACCACCGGAGAGTGGCGGAGGCCTTGGAAGGGTGGTCCTGGCCTGGGAGGGGCTGGAGCTATGAGGATGACCCGAGGGGATCGCCGGCGAGCTCGAGCTTGGGGACGACGGCCCGTGGCCTGCTCGGCCGGGCTACGGATTTCTACGAGCTAGAGGAGTGTGTGAGAGTGGAGTGGGGTGCTCGAGGAGGCTGGGGGTGGCCATATTTATAGGCGAGCGCTGAGGGAGTTTCAGGCTCCGCCATTGGACACCTGTCCGCGGCGCACGGCGACGAACGACGTCAGTGAGAGAGGGGGTAGAAGATGGAGCTCACGCGGGGACTGTTGGCGAACGGGGACGAGCACAGGGGCGAGAGGAAGACGATGAGAACAATGCACCATGCACTGTGGCATTGGCCGGACCGTGCCCGTGCCCGCTGCGGCGAGCTCCAGCATCGACGAGTGCCGGGGGGAGTTAAGTGAGTAGAGATGGTGATGGTGGCGCGGTTTGGCACACTCGGGCAGGCTAACAGCGAGCACGCACAAAACAGAGCGCTCAGCGGCACTCAGAGCGCGTGTTTTGCATGCCAGCACGCCTGGACGAACGCGGTCACCACGTGAACTATGACATCAGGCAAACCTAAGCCCAAACTTCATGTCTGAAATGTTGACCATGGTAGTTTTGAGTGTTACCATGCTTGGGTTTGGGTTCAGGTGCAGTAGAAATGAGTTTACACTCCTGGTAAGTTTCTGGACAATAACTTTGAAGGTTTAGTGTGGTCAAACCACTGGGAGTTGAGGGCTGAGCTTTGGAGGCTAGCCAACATTTACTAAGTTAATGATGCACAAGAAAAACCAGCTACAATGGAGCAAGTAAAATGGTAGTTGCTGTAGAAACTACCATTTCTGTCCAGAAATGAAAATATTTTCTATAGCCAAAATATTCCAAAAAGTGATGAAATATTTTTGCTCAGAAAGGTGCCCTAGGGTTCAAAGAATAATTGGGATTTTACTCGGGATTTTATGGGCAAGAAAAATTGGGTTGCTTTGGAGCACATTGAGCTAGCTAGGGTTTAGGAGGGAAAAATGAATATTTTTCATTAAAGAAAAATATTCCAAATGATATTTTGAGATGAACCAGAGATGGAGTGATGGTTTGAGAGGGAGATGAAGCACTTGGGTGAAAGTCAAGGGGTACCTAAGTGGTTAAGTCCAAATGAAGAGATTCAAAAACTCCAAACTCAAATTCAAACCAACTGAAAATCAAGCAAAGAAGAGGGGGCAAAAACCAGGCTATTACAAGAAACATAAACACTTAATCTAACTATCAGAACTGTCAAACTTAACTGAACATTGAATCAAGCCAAATCAGCCACTAACCTTCTATGCACAAGCTAGGAATCTCCTCCCACTATCCACTGAATCAAATGCCACCAGCTTCTCACACACACATTCATGCTCACATCTTGAACTCAGATCTGTGGCCAGACCGCTCCATTCCAAGCACAAGATGGTGGCAAGTAGCTAAAACATAAGTAAATCAGCTTCATTTGCTAACTAACAATGCACACCCAAAGAAACCCTAACCCTACCAGAGAAAGAGATCTAACCTGCACTTCACTGCTGACTGACCCAGCGTCGGACGAACTGCCAGAATCGCTCCAGGAAACCATGGCCACGAGTTGTGCAAATGTTCAAGGGTTCAAAGCAGGGGGTGGGGGAGGGGCCTTACTGCCGGCGACAGAGGGAGAGGGAGAGCGAGAGGATGGAGAATGGGGATCATGAAGGAGAAAGGGGGACAACAATGATAGGTGTGGGGTGGGGGGAACGGGAACAACAACGATAGGTGTGGGGTGGGGAACGGGACCAGCAATGGTAAGCACTACGGGTTGAATCGAGTGAACGCTAGGGGCCTTTGTGCAAAATTGCCAGAGCTGACCGGTCCACCCTCTAGACTGCCACTTGTCATGCTGTGAGTGGCTGTGGACCAAAACATCACATAGGGTGTCAAGTTTGTGGAGTCCTTAGTAACATTTTGCAAGTTTTGGACTAAAACATCACATTTGGTGCAAGTTTGTGGATCTGGGGTGCTATTACCTCATACCATAAAGTACATAGATACATAGTCATTACAACATATCTTAAACTTTATCTAGACCGTCTGTCAAAGACTTGAGAGAACAGTCTTGCTGAGAAAAGCGCGCGGCGGCCATGATGTCGTCATATACTAAATACGTTGGCACCTCCTTGCCATCGGCACCAACTGGGCCAACCTCGGCGAGATGCTCTGTCTTCACTTTTGTGAGCGAGTCTTGACCATGGCCCACGCTTCCCTCATGCCCTCCCTACAAAAAAAAAACCCTTCGAGGCCTGTATTCAGTGCCGAGCCCCTTTAAGGTGGTTAACAAGCTCAGACATGTCCTCGGGCACACTCTCTTCGGGCCATAGACCTTAAAAACAACTTTCATCGATGTCTGGGCCCGCTCGTGCACCTTGGTCAACTCCGCCAGGGCACCTTCAGTCGGGGGGCTACTGGCATCCTTCAGCCAACCTGTCAGCAACACAGTTGTGTCTTGGCCTGGTTTAGCTCTGCAGAGAGATTCACATTTTTCTCCTGAGCAACCTGCAAATTGGGCGTACGATTTATCAAACATATACTTGGTCACTCCTTCCCAGATTACAGCTTGGGGGCTGTGGGCTCTAAAGCTCATACTCTATGGCTGAAATGAATCCACCTGTCGGATGTACCATCCGACAAGTGTCCTGGGGGCTCCTGCTTAGTCGGTGGTCGGATTATCATAAGCCAAAATAAGGATTTAAAAAGGAAATTACGTGCAGGCATGTGGATAGGGCGTTCGCCGCTTTCTCAAAAACATTATGGGTCGTGCCAAGGTAGGTGTCCACTGAGTTGAGGGCGCTGAACTCCTGACTCGAGAAGGAGGGACTCCTTAGAGAGGCTCTTTGGCGTCTATGGTTCATCGCGCTTTCGACCTCAGAGGTGGTTGCCGAGCAGGTCCCCGAGGTGGCTGGTTGCGACACTTCGGGAATGCCCCCTACGGGCGAAGGCAACTCCGTGTCGGCCATCAGGGCTGAGGTCTTGGCTCCCTCTGCTAACGGTATATCGGAAGAGGGTCTGTGCAAGGAAATAAATTGTCGGCCTTGTGACCCTCGATCTCCAACGAACAATGTAATAAGAGCACATGTTACCTGCTTTGGTGAGGGGTGGCAGGTTCCGCTTCCATGGCTACTTTCGTTTCAGGGGTCTTTTGTGTGGCAATCGGAGGGCCCCATTGCGGGACCGTGCTGCTACATGCACGCTTTGAGCATCGAACCTTAGGAAGAGGAGTCAGGGTGCCTGGGGTTCTGCGTGCTAAAGCCTCTATTTTGAGAGGAAGGAGGAGGAGGCTTTACCGATGAGGATGGATGCATCCCCGGCAAGTCGGGGATGATGGCCACTCTTGAGCCATCAAGGCTCTCCTGATAGAAGGTACCCTCTTCATATAGGGTGGATACCTCTTCATCTTCTTGAAAGGTGGGGTCCTCGTCTCGCCAATATCTTTTCGGCTCACGCGCCGAGCTATTCAGGGTCTCATCCCATCGCCTCCATTTCTGTTTGGATGAAATGAACAGTCGTCATGAAAGAACGAAAATAACTTGCTCGGATGGACGAGGAAATATTACTGAACTTACCAGTTCGGCAACATTGTAGTAAGATAAGCCATCTATGAACTTTCGCTTAGCGAAGTCCGCGACTTCTCCCTTGTATATGCCGACCAAGGTTGCGCCTAAAGCCATGACATCTCGGAAACTCTTTTGCGGATGGACCGCGTGGCATTGTCGTCACCATTATAGATAAACAATGGGTGTTGATGCTGTCGAAGAGGCTGGACTCTTTGGTTGATGGTCATTGCCATCACGTCGATAATGGTGAGGCATGTGCTCATCAGACACCTCACCTTGGCGGCTAGGGAAGCTACTTCCGAGTCGTCCTGCTGGGCGGGGCTCCGCGGTCTCCAGCTAAACCGTTTCTTCGATTGATCCAAAGAAATGATCGGGAGCCCAGGCCGAACTGGATCGTGCAGCAGGGCGTCTTCCATACAAAACCATTCGGACGACCATGTGTCGGTGTCCTCTCAGGGAGTCCCTGCAGGGTAGCCGGTCCCAGCTATGCGGCAGACCTCGTCTAGCCCTACTTTGTGTAGCTTCCCGTCACAGGAACAGGGCATGAGGCAGAAATATTTTCTCCATTGCCCGAAATGAGCCTCACACCCGAGGTACATCTCGCAGAGGGTAACATACTCCGCGATGTGCAGAATTGAGTTGGGAGTTAGGTGGTGGAGTTGGATCCTGTAAAATTCAAGGAGACCTCCGAGAAAGGGATGCATTGGAAACCCCAAGCCGCGCAGGAGGGACGGAACAAACACACCAACTCATCGCCGTGAGGGATGGGGTGGCTGTTGGCGTGCGCCTGCCCATCTACGGATATCAAGTCGGGGCAGGTGGAAGCTAAATCTTAATTAGGCAGATAACCCTAGGTGGATAACCGATCCAATTGGAGACGCGTGATGGAGCAGTTACCCGAGTCACCTTTGAGGGGGTCGTGGGGGCACTTGGAAGAACCCGACGCTCGCCATTTTCAGGGCACTCAAAGCTTGATAGTGGGAGCAATGTCTTACAAAAGGCGAAGGGAGAAGTAAGGCTAAGATGTGCTTTGGCACAATTGTTGGTCAGGGGCCCACTAATAAAAGATGGGCGAAATAATGCTTCGACATCTGGCCGTAAAGTGGCTTGTTTCCCAAGATAGCACGGTGTTCAAGATATCTCATGGTGGGCCCGGAGCCAAAAGACGTCAATGCACGAAGTCACGAAGGGGGGAACTTGCCTGCTAAGCCGAAGAACTCTTATGCAGAAGACATTTATCTTATGAAGATTTCCATCCTCGACTTTGAACACAAGTTCGGGGGCTACTAACGGTGTCCTGGACTGGGGGGTCCCGGCCTGGTTGATTAGTCCATGGGCCGAGCTCAAGGCCTGTCAGAGAGCATGGACTCCAAAAGTTTCCAACTTGAAGAACTGACATATCGGGCCTCACCAAAGACTTGGCGTGCACCCCAAGGATACAAGATTCGACATGTATTCCCTTAGTTGTAACCGACCATGTGTAACCCTAGATACCCCCGGTTTCTATATCAACCAGAGGGTTTAGTCCATAGAGGGATCATTGATCATGCCCCTAGGTTTAGACCACATCTTACGATCTCGAGGTAGATCAACTCTGCACTTTGATACATCCATCAATATAAACAAGAGCAGGGCGTAGGATTTTACCTCCTTAGAGAGGGCCCGAACCTGGGTAAATCATCGTGTCCTACGTCTCCTGTTAACCCATCGATCTGATCTCACAGATCGGGCCCCCTACTCGAGATCTGCGGTTTTGACACCAACACCAGTAACGCACAACAGTTGAATCCTCGCGGCCCCGGAAGACCTCATCTACCTCCGACACCTTCTGCTCCACCAACGAGCAGCAACAATCGAGGTGAGCTTCGATCTTCTCCAAAAAAAATCTCTAGGTAAAATTGCAAAATATTTAGATTAATTGTTTAGTAATGGAATTATTTAGTTAGTAGTTGTTATTTTATTTTTAGTTGATAGCTATTTAGCTAGGAGAATATGGATCGGATGATATGAAAACATATAAGGATGATGAAATTCGATAAGTATGATATATATGGAAATTGCTATGGATAAGTTGAGAGGATATGTCTGAATGCTTTGCATGTTAGATTGCTCATATGTTTTTTTTGAAGCACGTGAGAGAGGAGATTCCACATAGCTACTTTTATGGAGACATAGTCCAAGAAGGACTACTTACACATGGTCACACGAGCAACAAGTTTGCGAAGAAGATGTTGGTGATGACTGAGAGAGTCCTGGATTAAGGGGTCCTCGGACAGCTGGACTATATACTTTGGCCGGACTGTTGGACTATGAAGATACAAGATTGAAGACTTCGTCCCGTGTCCGGATGGGACTCTCCTTTGCGTGGAAGGCAAGCTTGGATATTCGGATATGTAGATTCCCTTCTCTGCAACCGACTCTGTGTAACCCTAGCCCCCTTCGGTGTCTATATAAACTGGAGGGTTTAGTCCGTAGGACAACAACAATCATAATCATAGGCTAGCTTCTAGGGTTTAGCCTCTACGATCTCGTGGTAGACCAACTCTTGTAATACTCATATCATCAAGATCAATCAAACAGGAAGTAGGGTATTACCTCCATCGAGAGGGCCTGAACCTGGGTAAAACATCGTGTCCCCTGCCTCCTATTACCATTAGCCTTAGACGCACAGTTCGGGACCCCCTACCCGAGATCCGCCGGCTTTGACACCGACTTTGGTGCTTTCATTGAGAGTTCCACTGTGCCGTCGCTGTAAGGCTTGATGGCCCCTTCGATCATCATCAACGACGCGGTCCAGGAGGAGGTTTTCCTCCCCGGACATATCTTTGTATTCGACAGCTTCATACTGCGGGCCAACTCGCTTGGCCATCTGGAGCAGATTGATAGCTACGCCCCTAGCCGTCAGGTCAGGTTTGGAAGCATAAACTATACCGCCTACATCCGCGGAGATTTGATCTTCAACGAATTCGAGCCCACGACGGGTGCGCCGAACAATCATGACGGACATGACCTTGATCTGTCGTCGGACAGTATTCGGAAGTTCGCACCCACGTTGGCGCCGGGTATCAATCCGGAGCAGATCGTGCCTTCCGAGGACGGGTGGATGGACCCTGCCATGGAGGCCGTACACTCATCGGCGCCCGAGCCGAACACTGAACCCGCCTCCCATGAGGTTGGTGTCATCGGACCCCCAGACTCTTCCTCGGTTGCAGGATCCGAACTACGTGTGTCCGTGCCTGTCAAATCAGATTGGGCACCCATCATGGAGTTCGCCGCCGCGGATATTTTTCACCACTCACCCTTGGGTGATGTGCTGAACTCATTAAGGTCTCTGTCATTGTCAGAAGATCCTTGGCTGAACTATGTCCGGCTCGAGTGGGAAGCGGACGGCGAAGAAATTCGTTCCCCACCCACCACCCACTTCATAGCCACTATCGATGATTTAACCGGCACGCTCGATTTTGACTCCGAAGACGTCGATGGTATTTACGACGACACAGGAGAAGAACAGGAACCACCGCCCACTGGGCGCTAGACTGCCACCTCATCATACGATATATACATGGTGGACACACCAAAAGAAGGCGATGGTGACGATACCACGAAGGATAATCCCCTCGATAAGCCACCAAAGCGGCGCCATAGACGCCGCTCTAAATCCCGCCGTAGTTAAAACAACGACAACAGCGCAAAAAATAATAATACCTCGGTTGATTCCAAAGGAAACGACGACCCCATGGACCTAGCGATGGAGCAGGATGAGCCAGGGGACGGTGAAAATAGTCTGGAGCCAACGTCAGACAACACCGATCCCGAGGGTAAAATTCAACAACCTGTCTCCGGAGAGGAGAACAGCCCGGACGATGATGCACTCATCATCCCAGAAAAACTCTTGGAACAAGAGAACCTCCATAGAAGGCTTATCGCCACCACGAGAAGCCTAAAGAAGCATAAGCAAAGGCTTAAGACCGTGCAGGATACACTCAACCACAAGAGGAACAAAGTGCTCGACACTAGAGAAAAATACGGCGACGATCACCACACAAAGAGCTATCCAAAGCGCAAGCTGCTACCCGAATTCGACGACGAGGCCGTAGAGCCCACCCAGCCGAAAACGACCGATCAACCAGACCGACCGCCCCGTGGCTGTGACAAGACAGCTAATGATGCCGCCCACAAGTCAGCACACGATTTACGTGAGCTCCTGGACAGAAAGTACGGTATGGCCAGATCCATCTACGGATCTGGGAAGCACGCTCCAGCACAGGATCATAACTACTGAAACGATCACATCGATTGAATACCAGCTTGGAATCAGAACCGAACACAACAACCATCGACAGCATGCCACGACACAACCAGATATAGGGGTGCCGCGCACCCCCAGTGCTTCACCGATGAGGTGCTGGATCATGAATTTCTAGAAGGATTTAAACCCGTGAATATAGAGGCATACGACGGAACTACAGACCCTGGGGTCTGGATCGAGGACTTTATCCTTCATATCCATATGGCTCGAGGAGACGATCTCCACGCCATCAAATATCTACCCCTCAAATTAAAGGGACCAGCTCGGCACTGGTTGAAAAGCCTTCCCGAAAACTCAATTGGAAGTTGGGAAGAGCTCGAGGATGCTTTCAGGGCCAATTTTCAAGGGACTTATGTCCAGCCTCCGGATGCTGACGACCTAAGTCATATAATTCAACAGCCCGGAGAGTTAGCCCGAAAGCTTTGGAACAAGTTTCTTACTAAGAAAAATCAAATAGTCGACTGCCCGAACGCCGAGGCTTTTGCGGCCTTCAAACATAGTATCCGAGACGAATGGCTTGCCAGACACCTCGACCAAGAAAAGCCAAGGACAATGGCAGCCTTAACAAGCCTTATGACTCGCTTTTGCACGGGCGAGGACAGCTGGCTGGCCCCTAGCGGCACCAGCGACCCAAGCACATCCGAAGTCAGGGATGGCAACGGGAAGCCGCGACGCAACAAAAACAAACGTCGAATTAATAATGACAGCCCAGAGAATACGACAGTCAATGCCGGATTCAGGGGCTCTCGACCTGGTCAACGGAACAAGCCATTTAAAGGCAGCAAAGATGGACCGTCCAGCCTAAACAAGATTCTAGACAAATTGTGTCAGATTCACGGCACCCCCGAAAAGCCTGCAAACCACACCCACAGAGAGTGTTGGGTTTTCAAACCGGCCGGCAAGCTGAACACCGAACAAAAGGGGAGGGAGACACCAAGTGAGGACGAGGATGAGCCTCGTCAGCCGAACACTGGAGGACAGAAAAAATTCCCACCAGAAGTCAAAACAGTAAATATGATTTACGCAACTCACATTCCAAAGAGAGCGTGCAAACGCGCACTCAGAGACGTATACGCTGTTGAGCCTGTTGCCCCCAAATTTAATCCCTGGTCGGCCTGCCCGATCACCTTCGATCGAAGGGACCATCCCACTAGTGTCCGACACGGAGGATCGGCTGCCTTGGTGCTCGACCCAATAATTGACGGATACCATCTCACACGAGTCCTCATGGACGGCGGTAGTAGTCTAAACCTGATATATCAGGACACTCTCCGCAAAATGGGGATAGACCCTTCAAAGATCAGCCTAAGTAACACTACCTTTAAAGGAGTAATACCAGGTGTGGAGGCCCACTGTACGGGCTCTCTAGTACTAGAGGTTGTATTTGGTTCCCCCGACAACTTCAGAAGCGAGGAATTAACCTTCGACATTGCTCCATTCCGGAGTGGCTATCACGCACTACTTGGACGAACGGCCTTCACTTGTTTTAACGCCATACCGCACTACGCCTACCTCAAACTTAAGATGCCCGGTCCACGCGGCGTCATCACAGTTAACGGAAACATGGAGCATTCCTTACACGCGAAAAAACATGTGGCGGCTCTAGCAGCCGAACACTGAGCGGTCCCTCCAACCAGGACTAATGGTCGATCGTCAAAACCACGGACACGGTTAGACGAGTCCGGCGCTTCACCTAATGTAACAGCCCAGTTGGGATTTCCCCATAAAATATGCTAGGGGCTGCCCGCAAAAAGAGCCCGTAATTCAGCTCGACCCTATCAATAAAAATAGCATATTGTATTTTCATGATTCATTCAGATTAACGAACACCTCACACGAAGTCTTTCACCTGGGTTTTTTCTTTTACAGATGATCATCGTGCTACACCCTTCCAGGATATGGCACAACGGAGATAAAGGCGCAGACATGCAGCAGGGCCCCGCACAAAGGTTTCGCTTTAGATTAAGACCCTGCGTAAACCTTTTTAACATCTCTTGTTGCTTCTTCCCCTCCGGAAATTTTATACAACCGGGAGGGATACTGGCGTTTTTGGCATTTCTGTCACACCAGACTACTGCTCATACCTGGAAACTCAGGGCTCATTGTTAAGGGCGTCATTCAGCCCAGCATACATTATAAAGTTCGAATACCTTAGGGAGTGTTCGTCGTCGCGAGTTTGGCCTTATATGCATCAGCTCCGAATCATGTCTTTGGTCAAATGTTGGGTTTTCCCGGCTCCCGTGTTTTTCTACCTGACGTTCCGTTCTATCGGCTAAGGCGGCACCGGGAGAACTACTGCAATTGTGCCCCGGTTCACCTGAACGAGCACCTCAGTAGAGAAAGCCGAAAACTGACTGTCATGATACAGCGCGAGGCTGGTCAACCACTCGATGACCCAACAGAATCTTCGCGATTCCTCCGCATTAATGAAGGACCGGTTTCCCGGTCACGTACATACGCACACCATATCTGGCTGAACATGAAAGTACTAGAGGCTATATAGTAGCCCCACCGTCAAACTCCTATGGCTAAGTGAAAGTGTTAAAGCTATATAGTCTGATTGCCTGGTTCGCCGCGCTATCACCTCCTTAACGGACCAAGACGTTGGATCAAGTGTGACTATGCGTTTTCTCGAACACCCCCGTATTATGTGCGTGGGGACTGAAGCCGATGACTGCAAACTTTCAGGATATATATATATATATATATATATATATATATATATATATATATATATATATATATATATATATATATATAAACAGCCGCACAGGAGGCATTATAATACTTTCGGGCAAAAGTATAAAAAACAGCCTTTATAATAAAAATAGCATTGTCTTTACAATCGCGATACATGTCATTCAAACATGGCACTCTTCGAGCACTGAGCCTCTATTAAACGGGCGCCTTCTAAGACTTCTTCGAAATAGTGCTCGGCCGGGTCCTGCCCGTCTGCCGCGCTCCGGGTTGCAATAGCGGTGGCTTCCATCCTAGCCCAGTATGTTTTAACACGGGCAAGAGCCATCCGCGCACCCTCTATGCACGCCGACCTCTTCACAGCGTCGATATGCGACACATCACCATGGAATTGTTGCACTAATCCAAAATAGTTGTCCGGCCTTGGCCCTTGTGGCCAAGGATGATCCACGACGGACCTCATAGCAAGCCCGGACAACCTGTGGAGTTCGGCCCATGCGGCCATCTTTTCATTTAATGGCAGCAGACGTGTCGGGGCACTGAACTGCGACCAGAATAACCACTCAGCCTTATGGTCGTTCCGATCTTTGTAAAACTCGGATTCATCAGCAGCACTCTTTGCCAGGTCCGCATATGCATCCGCCGCACTCCACAACTGATCCAGAGGGGCATACTTTGGATTTCCGAATTTCATCCGCAACAGATAGGGCTTTCCAGCCATGATATCTCTTGCTTCACGAAGCTCCTCCCTCATCCCCCTCATTTTAGAGCGGGTTTCCTTGGCTGCCTCTAGGGCTTTCTTCAGGTTAGCTGCTTTTGCTTGATTTTCCTTTTCAAGGAGCTCGCAGCGGTTGGCGGCATCTTCCAGCTCGGTAGCCATTTGAGCTACCTTTTCTTCGCTCCGGCGATGAGCAGCCTGTTTGGCTCTTAAATCCTCGACCACATTTAGAGCGGCCGCATCACTTATCCGGGCTTGCTCCTTGGCTCGGGAAAGCTCCGCCCAAAGGGTCTCCACGGCAGCAGCTCCATCTGCAGTAATATCATATTATAGATACTAGCATCATGCTCCTCTTAAAGGATTTGCTGACAAGCCAAATATACATACCCTAGGCCTCGTGAAGCCGCTTGTTAACAAGCATGATGTTGGCATTGGCCACGTCTAGCTGCCGCTTTAGTTCGGCAAAATCAGTAGATCGGTCGGCTGCCGAACCCTCAGCCACCTGCACATAAAGCAGCGGAATTATTAACAGAGACTATGATCCTCTGTCCGCCACATTGATGGCAACCAGAGTCTCAGGGGCTGCTATCTATATATATCACACTTAGCATGTGCGGAAACATCAAAAATACACTTTTTGTGTACCTCAAAGCCTCTCAGTAGACTTGTAAAAGCTTCATTCAAACCGCTTTTCGCGGATGAAATCCTCTCAACTACTGTGCCCATTAGAGCACGATGCGTCTCGGAGGCGGCCGCTCGCTCCAGAAGGCCCATTAGTGTGTCCGGCTGTGCGTCAGACAATCCCAGACTCCCCCTGAAGCTCTCCTTGGGAGCCGGATATTTCAGTCTCTGGGCAGCCGAAGTGTCAACTTCTGGCCTTGGTGGAACTGGAGAAATCCTCCGTGACGACACTTCGGGGTCATCCGCCCCATGTGAACGTGAGGCAGGGGGAGGTGACTCGCTCTCCATCATCTCCGGAGGAAGATCCCTTGAGGACAAATTCTGTGAAGAAGGGCTACGAGCCGGACTGCAACGAATATGTTTGGGTCATTATTCTCAGAGACAAAACAGGATATGTTTATCAAAGTACTCTTACGAAGGGATCAATGCTAAAACCTAGCCCTCGGAGAAAGTGGGGAGATAAAAACAATGCTCTCGTTGGGCTCGAGATTGGGGACGACCCGCCCTGGAGCAGGTAGCCTATGCGGAATCTCGGCGGTGAGATACCTGGCCTCCCTAAGCTTCTAGATGTCCTCCTTTGTGACGGGGGAAGCCATCCATCGGCCTTGATTGGATCCGGACATGGTCGAAAGACCGAGGTGCTTTAGCTTGAGCCTTGGGTGTTGGAACTCGAGGTGCGGGAGGGGAAGGATCGAGCGTGGAAAGAAAAGGATAGGCCTTGGCCCCCTTTATAAAGAGGACAAATATTAAGCGTCCCCCGCGTGACCGTTTGGGACTTGCCAAAAATCAAGGAGTCATATTAAACAAACACGGTTGGGTTACCCACACAATCCCGTGATAAGGGGGGACACGATCTCTGCTTCGACAAGACGTGCCAGTAAAACCGCCTCGCAGCGCGTGTAGTGGCTGGTTATGAAAACGGTTCAAATAAAGACTGAACCATGGCGTGATGTCATGCTATGAAAAGCTGTCAGCAGATCAGATTCATGGAATATTATACTCTCTATGGTGGTATGTGGAATTTGTTTTGCAGAGCCAGACACGATCCTTGTGTTCTAAATCTCTTATGGAGTATTCGGAGAAGGAACCCGCCTTGCAATGCCGAAGACAATATGCGCGTTGGACCCATCATCATTGAAGCCTAGTTCAGGGGCTACTGAGGGAGTCCTGGATTAAGGGGTCCTCGGACAGCCGGACTATATACTTTGGCCGGACTGTTGGACTATGAAGATACAAGATTGAAGACTTCGTCCCGTGTTCGGATGGGACTCTCCTTTGCGTGGAAGGCAAGCTTGGATATTCGGATATGTAGATTCCCTTCTCTGTAACCGACTCTGTGTAACCCTAGCCCCCTTCGGCGTCTATATAAACCGGAGGGTTTAGTCCATAGGACAACAACAATCATAATCATAGGCTAGCTTCTAGGGTTTAGCCTCTACGATCTCGTGGTAGATCAACTCTTGTAATACTCATATCATCAAGATCAATCAAGCAGGAAGTAGGGTATTACCTCCATCGAGAGGGCCCGAACCTGGGTAAAACATTGTGTCCCCTGACTCCTGTTACCATTAGCCTTACACGCACAGTTCGGGACCCCCTACCCAAGATCCACCGGTTTTGACACCGACAATGACCTCCCCCTCCACCAGAGTAACAGAAAAGTACTCCAAATTGGATAACCTCATATTGTGACAAAACGATGGGAAAAAATTGGTGATAAAAGCCTTCGAGGATTTTAGGGGTATATGAAGCTAGACAGACGAAGAGGCGGACAGGAGCCCTAGGGCCCCGACATGTGGCCATGTGGGGGGAGGGGGGATGGGCCGCTGAGGCACCCACTTTGGCCCTTGTTCGTGATGGAAATATTCCCTAGAGGCAATAACAAAGTTGTTATTATCATATTTCCTTATTCATGATAAATTTTTATTATTCATGCTAGAATTGTATTGATCGGAAACATAAATACATGTGTGGATACATAAACAATTACAGTGTCCCTAGTGAGCCTGTACTAGACTAGCTTGTTGATCAAACATGGTTAAGGTTTCGTAACTATGGACATGTGTTGTCACTTATTAACATGATCACATCATTAGGAGAATTATGTGATGGACAAGACCCATCCGTTAGCTTAGCATATGATCATTCAGTTTTATTGCTATTGCTTTCTTAATGTCACATACATATTCCTTCGACCATGAGATCATGCAACTCCCAAATACCGGAGGAATACCTTGTATGCTATCAAACGTCACAATGTAAATGGGTGGTCATAAAGATGCTCTACAGGTATCTTCGAAGGTGTCTGTTGAGTTGGCATGGATCGAGATTGGGATTTTTCACTCCGTGTATCGGAGAGGTATCTCTATGCCCTTTCAGTAATACACATCACAAGAAGCTTACAAGCAAAGTGACTAAGGAGTTAGTTACGACATGATGCATTACAGAATGAGTAAAGAGACTTTCCAGTAACGAGATTGAACTAGGTACGAAGATACCCACGATAGAATCTTGTGCAAGTAACATACCGCCAGAAAAAGGGAATTACGTATGTTGTCATAAAGGTTCGACCGGTAAAGATCTTCATAGAATATGTAGGAACCAATATGGGCATCCAGGTTCTGCTATTGGTTATTGACCGGAGAGGCGTCTCGGTCATGTCTACATCATTCTCAAACCCATAGGGTCCGCATGCATAACGTTCATTGACGATATAGTATTATATGAGTTATGTGGTTTGGTGACCGAATGTTGTTCGGAGTCCCAGATGAGATCACGGACATGACGAGGAGCTCCAGAATGGTCTAGAGGTAAAGATTTATATATAGTACGATGCTATTTGGTCACCGGAAAGGTTCTGGAATGTACCGGGTAATCATTGGATCAACGGAAGGGTTCCGGGAAGCCCGGGGAGGTTAATGGGCCATATGGGCCAAACGAGGGGAGCACACCAGTCCACCAAAAATGCTACAATCACGGACTATTGTTACTTAATCAACGGGCTTTCCTTTCCCCCTCACTAATCTCAACCCCCCTGATTTTCAGGGTGGTCCGACGTCGCCTAATGCCCAATTAGTGCAATCCACGTCAGCATAGCACCGTAAAACGCCTGTAAAGCCCCCGTGAATGTAGCATTGCTCCAAGTCCACAAGGGGCTGGCGCATGTTGGAAATATGCCCTAGAGGCAATAATAAAATGTTTATTATTATATTTCCTAAATCATGATAAAGGTTTATTATTCATGCTAGAATTGTATTGATCAGAAACTTAAATACATGTGTGAATACATAAACAAATACTGTGTCCCTAGTAAGCCTCTACTAGACTAGCTCGTTGATCAAAGATGGTTAAGGTTTCCTAACCATAGACATGTGTTTCATTTGATAACGAGATCACGTCATTAGGAGAATGATGTGATGGACAAGACCCATCCGTTAGCTTAGCATAATGATCATTCAGTTTATTGCTATTGCTTTCTTCATGTCAAATACTTATTCCTTCAACTATGAGATTATGCAACTCCCGAATACCAGAGGAATACCTTGTGTGTTATCAAACGTCACAACATAACTTGGTAATCATAAAGAAGCTCTACAGGTATCTCCGAAGGCGTTTGTTGAGTTGACATAGATCGAGATTAGTTTGTCACTCCAAGTATCGGAGAGGTATCTTTGGGCCCTCTCGGTAATACACATCATACACTTGCAAGCAAACAGTTAAGGAGTTAGTCACGAGGTGATGTATTACGGAACGAGTAAAGAGACTTGTCGGTAACGAGATAGAACTAGGTATGAAGATACCGACGATCGAATCTCGGGCAAGTAACATACCGATGGACAAAGGGAATTACGTATGTTGTCATAACGGTCCGACTGATAAAGATATTCGTAGAATATGTAGGAGCCAATATGGGCATCCAGGTTTCACTATTGGTTATTGACCGGAGATGTGTCTTGGTCATGTCTACATAGTTCTCGAACCCGTAGGGTCCTCACACTTAAATTTCAGTGATGATATAATATTATATGAGTTATGTGATTTGGTGACCGAATGTTGTTTGGAGTCCCGGATCATATTACAGACATGACGAGGAGTCTCGAAATGGTTGAGAGGTAAATATTTATATATAGGACAATGGTATTCGGACACCGGAAGTGTTCCGGAGGGTACTGGGTACATATCAGGTCACCAGAAGGGGTTCCGGGCACCCCCGACAAAAGATATGGGCCTTATGGGCCAAGAGGGGAAACGCACCAGCCACAAGGGGCTGGTGTGCCCCCCATATGGGCCGGCCAAGGTGGAAAAGGAAAGGGGAAGGAGGAATGGAAAGAAAGGGAATAGGATTCCCCCTCCCCCTCCCCCTTCGATATATATGGCAGGGGGGCGTGCGGCTTGGGAGGATCCCAAGTAGGATTCGGTCCTACTTGGGACGCCTCCTGGCCTCTCCCCCCTCCCACCTA
>NC_041391.1:663819533-663831882 GCF_002162155.2 Triticum dicoccoides | reverse complement strand
GGCGAAGCCCTACGGAGATCACTACACCATCACCGTCACCATGCCGTCATGCCGACATAACTCATCTTCTACCTCGATGTTTTGCTGGATCAAGAAGGCGAGGGACGTCACTGATCTGAACGTGTGCAGAACTCAGAGGTGTCGTATGTTCAGTACTCGATCGGTGGATCGCGAAGAAAGTTCGACTACATCAACCGCGTTGTGAAACGCTTCCGCTTACGGTCTACGAGGGTACGTAGACACACTCTCCCCCTCGTTGCTATGCATCTCCATGGATAGATCATTGCGTGTGCGTAGAATTTTTTTGTTTTTTCCATGCAATGATTCCCAACAGCGCACCCCACCTCTCGCCGCGGGCCTTGGGGAGAAAAGGAAGGTGGGAGTCGGCCCCCTGCCTTCTCCCTCCTCTCCTTTCCTTCTCCCCTATGAGAGGGAGGGGGCGCCACACACCCACGACAATACCTAAGCCGTGTGCGGCGCCCCTCTCCGCAGTTTCATCCCCCATCTAGTTTTTCCGTAGTGCACGGTGAAGCCCTGTGGGAACAAGTTCACCACCACCGTCACCACGCCGTCATGCTGCCGGAACTCATATACTACTTCGCCCATCTTGCTGGATCAAGAAGGCAAGGACATCATCGAGCTGAATTTGTGTTGAACATGGAGGTGTCGTACATTCAGTACTTGATCGGTTGGATCGTGAAGGTGTTTGACTACATCAACCACGTTGATAAACGCTTCCGCTTAATGGTCTACGAGGGTACGTAGACACACTCTCCCCTCTCGTAGCTATGCATCTCCATAGATAGATCTTGCGTGTGCATAGAATTTTTTTGTTTTCCATGCAACATTCCACAACAGTGGTATCCGAGCCAGGTCTATGCGTAGATGATATGCACGAGTGGACCACAAAGGAGTTGTGGGCGGTGATGGTCATACTGCTTACCACCAACATCTTATTTTGATTTGGCGGTATTGTGGGATGAAGCGGCCCGGACCAACCTTACATGTCCACGCACATGAGACCGGTTCCACCGACTGACATACAACTTGTTTTGCATAAAGGTGGCTGGCGGGTGTGTGTTTCTCCTACTTTAGTTGAATCGAATTTCACTACGACCGGTCCTTGAAGAAGGTTAAAACAATAAACTTGATAATCACCGTTGTGGTTTTGTGTAGGTAAGAACGGTTCTTGCTAGTTTCCCATAGTAGCCACGTAAAACTTGCAACAACAAAGTAGAAGACGTCTAACTTGTTTTTGCAGGGTATGTTGTGATGTGATATGGTCAAGAAGTTATGTGATATACATTGTTGTATGAGATGATCAAGTTTTGTAATATCGACAACTGGCAGGATCCTTTGTATAATATGATCGCTTCACTTAATTTCAACATAAAAGTGTTCTCCTTGAGTATGCACCGTTGCCAAAGTTCATCGTTTCGAAGCACCTGGTGATGATCAGGTGTGATAGACTCTACGTTCACATACAACGGGTGTAAGACAGTTTTGCACATGCAGAATACTTGGGTTAAACTTGACGAGCCTAGCATGTACAGACAGGGTCTCGGAACACTGGAGACCGAAAGGTCGAACGTGAGTCATATAGTAGATATGACCAACATAGAGATGTTCACCATTGAAGACTACCCCATCTCACGTGATGATCGGACATGAGTTAGTTGATTTGAATCATGTATCACTTAGATAATTTGAGGGATGTTAATTTAAGTGGGAGTTTATTATTAATTTGATTAATTGAACTTAATTTATCACGAACTTAGTCCTAATAGTTTATGCATATCTATGATGTAGATCAATGGCCCGTGCTACCGTTCCCCAGAATTTTAATGCAACCTAGAGAAAGCTAAGTTGAAAGATGATGGTAGCAACTACACAGACTGGGTCCGTAACTTGAGGATTATCCTCATTGTTGCACAGAAGAACTATGTCCTTGATGCACCTCTAGGTGATAGACCTGCTGCAGGAGATACTGCAGATGTTTTGAACGTCTGGCAGACTTGATCTAATGACTACTCAATAGTTCAGTGTGCCATGCTTTACGGCTTAGAACCAGGAATCCAAAGATGTTTTGAACACCACAGAGCATATGAGATGTTCCAAGAGCTAAAGTTGATATTTCAAGCTAATGCTCGGGTTGAGAGATATGAAGTCTCCAACAAGTTCTATAGCTGCAAGATGGAGGAGAAGAGTTCTATCAGTGAACACATACTCAAAATGTCTGGATATCATAACCACTTGACTCACCTGGGAATTGATCTTCCAGTTGAGAGTGTTATTGACAGAGTTCTTCAGTCACTGCCACCAAGCTACAAAGGCTTCATGATGAAGTATAATATGCAAGGGATGACAAAAACGATTCCCGAGCTCTTCGCAATGCTTAAGGCCGCGGAGGTAGAAATCAAGAAGGAGCATCAATTGTTGATGGTTAACAAGACCACTAGTTTCAAGAAAAATGGCCAGGGAAAGAAAGGGAACTTCAAGAAGAATGGCAAGCAAGTTGCCGCTCCCATGAAGAAGCCCAAAGCTAGACCCAAACCTGAAACTGAGTGCTTCTACAGCAAAGGGAATGGTCACTGGAAGCGGAACTGCCCCAAGTACTTGGCGGATAAGAAGGATGGCAAAGTGAACAAAGGTATATTTGATATCCATGTTATTGATGTGTACCTTACTAATGCTCATAGTAGCGCCTGGGTATTTGATACTGGTTCGGTTGCTCATATTTGTAACTCGAAACAGGAGCTGCGGAATAAACGAAGATTGGCTAAGGACAAGGTGACGATGCGCATCGGGAATGGTTCCAAGGTCGATGTGATCGCTGTCGGAACACTACCTCTACATCTACCTTCGGGATTAGTTTTAGACATCAATAATTGTTATTTGGTGCCAGCGTTGAGCATGAACATTATATCTAGATCTTGTTTATTGCGAGACAGTTATTCATTTAAGTCAGATAATAATGGTTGTTCTATTTATACGAGTAATATCTTTTATGGTCATGCACCTTTGATAAATGGTCTATTCTTGCTGAATCTCGATCATAGTGATACACATATTCATAATATTGATGTCAAAATATACAAAGTTGATAATGATAATGCAACATACTTGTGGCACTTCAGTTTAGGTCATATTGGTGTAAAGCGCATGAAGAAACTCCATGTGGATGGACTTTTGGAATCACTTGACTATGAATCATTTGATACTTGCAAACCATGCCTCATGGGCAAGATGACTAAAACCCCGTTCTCTGGAGCAATGGAGCGAGCTAATGACTTATTGGAAATAATACATACCGATGTATATGTGGTTTGATGAGTATTGAGGCACGTGGCGGGTATCATTATTTTCTAACCTTTACAGATGATTTGAGTAGGGATGGGTATATCTACTTAATGAAACACAAATTTGAAACATTTTAAAAGTTCAAAGAATTTTAGACTGCAGTAGAGAATCATCGTAATAAGAAAATAAAATTTCTACGATCTGATCGTGGAGGTGAATATTTGAGTTACAAGTTTGGCCTTCATTTAAAACAATGTGGAATTGTTTCACAACTCATGC
This sequence comes from Triticum dicoccoides, assembly GCF_002162155.2. Lineage (NCBI taxonomy): Eukaryota > Viridiplantae > Streptophyta > Magnoliopsida > Poales > Poaceae > Triticum > Triticum dicoccoides. The sequence goes on along the minus strand of NC_041391.1, from coordinate 663,828,303 downwards.
CACCTGGAACACCACAACGTAATGGTGTGTCCGAACGTCGTAACCGTACTTTATTAGATATGGTGCAATCTATGATGTCTCTTACCGATTTGCCTTTATCATTTTGGGGTTATGCATTAGAGACAACATCATTCATGTTAAATAGGGCACCATGTAAATCCCTTGAGACGACACCGTGTGAACTATGGTTTGGCAAGAAACCTAAGCTGCGTTTCTTAAAGTTTGCGGGTGCGACACTTATGTCAAAACGCTTTAGTCTGATAAGCTCGAACCCAAATCGGAGAAGTGCATTTTCATAGGATACCCTAAGGAAACAATTGGGTACACCTTCTACCACAGATACGAAGGCAAGATCTTTGTTGCCAAGAATGGTTCCTTACTAGAGAAGGAGTTTTGCTCGAAAGAAGTGAGTGAGACCAAAGTAGAACTTGATTAGTAATTGTACCTTCTCTCGAATTGGAAAGTAGCACATTAGAGAAAACCGTTCCTGTGATGCCTACAACGACTAGAGAGGAAGCTAATGATTATGATCATGAAACTTTGGATCAAGTTACTGCTAGACCTTGTAGGTCGACCAGAACACGATCTGCACCAGAGTGGTACGGTAATCCTGTCCTGGAAGTCATGTTATTAGACCACGGCGAACCTACGAACTATGAAGAAGCTATGATGAGCCCAGATTCCGGTAGATGGCATGAGGCCATGAAATCTGAGATAGGATCCATATATGAGAACAAAGGTAGACTTTTGTGGAATTGCCCAATGATCGGCAAGCCATTGAGAATAAATGGATCTTCAATAAGAAGACAGACACTGATGGTAGTGTCACTGTCTACAAAGCTTGACTTGTCGTAAAAGGTTTTCGACAAGTTCAAGGGGTTGACTACGATGATACTTTCTCACCCGTAGCGATGCTTAAGTGTGTCTGAATCATGTTAGTAATTGCCGCATTTTATGATTATGAAATCTGGCAAATGGACGTCAAAACTGTATTCCTTAATGGATTTCTTAAAGAAGAGTTGTATATGATGCAACCAGAAGGTTTTGTCGATCCTAAAGGTGCTAACAAAGTGTGCAAACTCCAGCGATCCATCTATGGACTGGTGCAAGCATCTCGGAGTTGGAATATACGCTTAGATGAAGTGATCAAAGCATATGGTTTTAGACAGACTTATGGTGAAGTCTATATTTACAACAAAGTGAGTGGGAGCTCTGTAGCATTTCTGATATTATATCGGATGACATATTACTGACTGGAAATGATATAGAATTTCTGGATAGCATAAAAAGATACTTGAATAAGAATTTTTCAGTGAAAGACCTCGGCGAAGCTGCTTATATATTGGGCATCAAGACCTACAAGGATACATCAAGATGCTTAATAGGACTTTCACAAAGCACATACCTTGACAAAGTTCTGAAGAAGTTCAAAATGGAACAGTCTAAGAAAGGGTTCTCACCTGTGTTGCAAGGTGTCAAATTGAGTCAGACTCAAAGTCCGACCACGACAGAAGATAGAGAGAAAAATGAAAGTCATTCTCTATGCCTCAGCCATAGGTTCTATAATGTATGTCATGCTGTGTACCAGACCTGATGTGTGCCTTGCCATAAGTTTAGCAGGGAGGTACCGAAGTAATCCAGGAGTGGATCACTGGACAGCGGTCAAGAACATCATGAAGTACCTGAAAAAGGACCAAGGAATGTTTCTCGTTTATGGATGTGACAAAGAGCTCGTCGTAAAAGGTTACGTCGATGCTAGCTTCGACACTGATCCGGATGACTCTAAGTCACAAACCGGATACGTATTTATATTGAATCGTGGAGCTGTCAATTGGTGCAGTTCCAAGCAGAGCACATGGCGGGATCTACGTGTGAAGAGGAGTACATAGCTGCTTCGGAAGCAGCGCATGAAGGAGTCTAGATGAAGGAGTTTATATCCTATCTGGGTGTAATACCTAGTGCATCGGGTCCAATGAAAATATTTTGTGACAACACTGGAGCAATTGCCTTAGCAAAGGAATCGAGGTTTCACAAGAGAACCAAACACATCAAGAGACGCTTCAACTTCATTCGTGAAAAGGTCAAGGATGGAGACATAGAAATTTGCAAAATACATATGGATCTGAATGTAGCAGACTCGTTGACTAAACCTCTTTCGCGGGCAAAACATGATCAGCACCAATACTCCATGCGTGGTAGATTCATTACTATGTAATCTATATAATTGACTCTAGTGCAAGTGGGAGACTGATGAAAATATGCCCTAGAGGCAATAATAAAGTTGTTATTATTATATTTCCTTATTCATGATAAAGGTTTATTATTCATGGTAGAATTGTATTGATCAGAAACTTAAATACATGTGTGGATACATAAACAAATACTGTGTCCCTAGTGAGCCTCTACTAGACTAGCCCGTTGATCAATTATGGTTAAGGTTTCCCTAACCATGGACATGTGTAATCACTTAATAATGGGATCACATCATTAGGAGAATAATGTGATGGGCAAGACCCACTCGTTAGCTTAGCATATGATCGTTCAGTTTTATTGCTATTTCTTTCTTAATGTCAAATATATATTCCTTCGACCATGAGATCATGCAACTCTCGGATACCGGAGGAATACCTTGTGTGCTATCAAATGTCACAACGTAACTGGGTGATCATAAAAATGTTCTATAGGTATCTCTGAAGGTGTCTATTGAGTTGACATGGATCGAGATTGGGATTTGTCACTCCGTGTATCAGGGAGGTATCTTTGAGCCCTCTCGGTAATACACATCACAAGAAGATTGCAAGCGAAGTGACCAAGGAGTTATTTACGAGATGATGTATTACGAAATGAGTAAAGAGACTTGCCGATAGCAAGATTGAACTAGGTATGAAGATACCGACGATCCAATCTCGGGCAAGTAACATACCGACAGACAAAGGGAATTACGTATGTTGTCATAAAGGTTCGACAGATAAAGATCTTCGTAGAATATGTAGGAACTAATATGGGAATCCAGGTTCCGCTATTGGTTTTTGACCGGAGAGGCGTCTCAGTCATGTCTACACCATTCTCAAACCCGTAGGGTCTGCACGCTTAATGTTCGTTGACTATATAGTATTATATGAGTTATGTCATTTGGTGACCGAATATTGTTCGGAGTCCCGGATGAGACCACGGACATGACGAGGAGCTCCAGAATGGTCTGGAGGTAAAGATTGATATATAGGACTATGCTATTTGGTCACTAGAAAGGTTTCAGAATGTACCGAGTATTCATCGGATCACCGGAAGGGGTTCCGGGAAGCCCCAGGAGGTTAATGGGCCATATGGGCCAAATGAGGGAAGGGGGCGCCACACACCCATGACAATACCTAAGCCGTGTGCGGCACCCCTCTCCATAGTTTCATCCTCTGTCTAGTTTTTCTGCAGCGCACGACAAAGCCCCGCGGGAACAAGTTCACCACCACCGTCACCACGCCGTCGTGATGCCGAAACTCATGTACTACTTCGTCCGTTTTGCTGGATCAAGAAGGCAAGGACGTCATCAAGTTGAACGTGTGCTGAACGCGGAGGTGCCATACATTTGGTACTTAATCGGTTGGATCGTGAAGGTGTTCGACTACATCAACCGCGTTGATAAACACTTCCGCTTAACGGTCTACGAGGGTATGTAGACACACTCTCCCCTCCCGTAACTATACATCTTCATGAATAGATCTTGTGTGTGCGTAGAAATTTTTTGTTTTCCATGTAACATTCCCCAACAGTTCGGGCCTAAGGTGCCCCTGGACTTGAGTCTTTGTGAATTATTTTGATGTAAAATTTTTGGTCTCTGGAAAACACTTTTTCTTGTTCCACCAAAAGCACTAGAAAACAACATCTCACACTGGGCATTAAGTTAAGATGTTAGTCAAGAAAAACGATAAAAAAAACTATAACAAAGCAATGTGTAAAGGATACATATGTAACATGAACATAACAAAAGTTAGATACATTTTAAATGTACTCTTGTGCCAAGCTCCATTGGCGTGTAGCTGAACTGACTTGGATTGTCTAGGGTAGCTGGCAGCAAATACCGAGACCATAAATCACCGGAAAAAGAGTAAGTGTGCCTTCATAAGTTGTCAATGTATTTTGTGTGCAGTAGAGAAATCCAAGGCAGACAAACTCATTACTATTTTATTTCTGTGGGCACCTTCACCGAGTCGCTAACTAGGGCTCAGTCTACTACTTCTATATGGGTTTGTTAGATGGCCATGGGTTTTTAGAACTTCAATTTGACTAGTGAAGCATGCGTTATATGGTAGGGCAAGTTTTGTCCCAACCTAGTGCGCTTGTGCTCTGGCTGTGCAAGTCAGTTCGCCTATGTTATCATTGAGAATATACGGTCAGCTGGATTATAGAAGCTGCTAGGCCCAACTTTATTGTGTGGCTTTTTTTAGGACTAGCTAGCTAGGGTAAAACCCCGTGTAAGGATATTTTTTATAAGATCAATGCTAGGATATGGTCGATTATTACTTTATTATGCTGGTTTTATTTTAGCTCCTTAGAAAACATGGTTCTTGCAGTTTCTTGGTCTAACAATAGTACTCCTACGTATTCTGTTGACATGGTTGAAGTGCTATGAGTGCATTCATGGAGATGGGCTTTTATTCCCTGTGATCTGCGCTAAGAAAGCCCATCTCACATCCATTTTTCTTTTTGGCATTCGTTCCGTAGAAAATTAAGCCACTTTCGTTCTTGACTTCATCTGTACCCTAGACAAAAAGTGTTACTCCAGCAATCAGATCACACTCATTAAAATAAACATATGCACTTGTCTGGCTATTTTGAGATAAGTAGTTCAAATATTTATGTTTCCCTAATAAGTCGTTTTTTGTGATCACACAGTCTAGCTAGTTCCACGCCGGTCAATTTAGTATTCTTCAAATTAACTTACAAAACGCTGCCCCCACATTAGAGGGATCAAGAGATTGATACAACAAAGTACGTACCCTTTTACTATGTCGATAGACTGAATAATGGCGCGGGATCTTTGGAAAGACATCAACTGATAAATCGGTGGGCGACACGTGTAAATCTGGGGATACGAACGTGTAGCTTCCTTGGGTGGCTTTTGTGTTTTACTTCAATGATGTGCATACGTGCATGTGGGGGATTCACGTATGTGCGCCAGTTCTGTGAGACTAGCCACAATGGTGAGTAATATACATTAATAACATACACATATCCCTAGACTATATTACTATTTTCATAGTGCGTAGTAATATAAGTGTGGTAACATGCAAAGTTTTATTTATTAGATTATATACTCATATTGCATTGGGACATGTGATGTTACAGTAACTAGCTAAGTTACTATAACTACCTCTCTCCTCATTAACTCACTGACACATAAGCAAATTTGCTGAGTTGAAATCGATGTTACTGATGAAGTTACTCCCACTGTGGCTAGTCTGAGTGGGTTTGCATGCGTGTGGGTCCCGCCTATTTTATGGCAACGTGTGGTGTTCGCTTGGTGACGTGCTTGCATGCATGTGGTTTTTGCATGTGGGGCTTTCTCAAACGTGGTTTCGTTTTCTTTTCACTCCAAATTCCCTCTTACGTGTTTACTAAAAGTGCACGTGTCCGTGTAGTTTGGCTGCCGCTTCATATGCTGTTTCTGGATGCCGCCGCTTCATGCATACAACCGTTTGATATTTTTGCGTGAGGTCGGTTGCTACCCTATAAATAGGAGGATTAACCATCAGTTTGCTTCATGTTTCCGGTTCGTGCTCTCCTACTCTGATGGTGCGCCGTGATGCCCGTGCTCCTCGCCATCGTGGTCATCCATGTACGACCCGTAGTGGGATTTCTGGTGCTGGTCGTGTTGGTCGTGCTGGCGTTGGTGGTTCTCATGGCTCTGTACGTGCTTCGTCTGCTGGACGTGTCTGCTTGGGGGAAGTTTCTGATCGTCCATGTTCGCGTACACGGTCTACCGTGTTTCGGCTCCAGCGAGGTCACCGGGCAGTTTGCCCTTTATTGGATTTCCCTTCTATTGCTTCTTCTCACAGTGGTGTGTGGTTTGCACAATTGTTTATATGATTTTTTTTCATTTACCACAATTTAATTGTGTTGTGATGACTAATTATTTACGTGTTCTTTTAGAAGATGGATATGCATCGTGTGCTCGGGAGGCACGTCGCCGTCGACAAGAAATCTGTATAGGAAAGCGACCTGTTGACTGTACTCAGGGTTGGTTTACACTTAGGTTTACAGTGTTCTTTTATGGGTTCTCATTGATCATGTATAGTCAGATGTTTCTATTTTTTTTGTCTATATTGCAGGTGTATATTTGTTTACTTCCTCCAATGGTGTACCATCACTTCCAATTTCTGATTCTCATTTTGGTATGTTGATCTGTTTATTTGGTGTACATATTTTATTTTATTTTTCTATTTTCAGAGTTCTCGTTTTCCTTTTTTGCACGCTAATTGAATGACAGTGATGGTGTTGAGATTGGTGTCCAGGTGGTTGAGACAGTTGGTTGTGAGTCTGTTGACACTTCTGTTGATGTGCCATCTGAAAATTCAACTATTCATGACCATCAGTTTGGCGATGAGTTGATAGTTGTTCCTCCACGTGTTGTCCTGTTGTTGAGCATGGGTCCTCATGACAGATCAACCCCTCTGGGTTGTTTCATTATATACTGGTGTTTGTGTTTTTAAATATTTCTGCTATCTGTTCATGTGATTCATTAGTGATACTTTTGTTATATTTAGTCCTAGGCACACCTATTTTGGACCGCTTGGATATTTTGTACAATCGGCGCAAACACAAATTAATTCGTGATTTTTGATTAGGAAGAAAAAAAGGTATCCATTTACTGATACATCGTTCTCTATTACCGACCTGTAAACGATGTTTAATTACTTTATGGTTTTAGCATGCTTATGTTTTTTATTACAGTTCGACCGATGCAGCCGCCTTTTCCTAAGGAGTATATTTGTTTACTTAAAGGTAATATTTTGTGTTTTCTTATTCTCTTTTTTATATATGGGTTTCCTTGGTTGTGCCGATTTATTGAATGTACTAATTTATAACTTTTGCCAGTTGTTTCACGGGGAAGGTCTTATTATGGCGCACCAGGTTTTACCTGTCGGAAATGTGGGGCATTTTATTGGTTTCATGAAGGGTCCACACGTCATAAGGATGTTAATCCCCGACAAACTATTTATACCGGTTGTTGCCGAGGTGGCAAGATTTCTTTGCCAAAGTTTGCTGATTGGCCCTGTCCGTTGAAGGATTTACTTCGTTTCAATGGTGGCCCTGTTTGTGCCCGTTTCATGCGCTTGATTAGACATTATAATTCTATGTTTTGTTTCACATCTCTTGGTGCTCAAATTGATCACAGTGTTAACACTGGGGTGGTCCATACGTATTTAAAATGAACGGGGTCGTTTATCACAGAATTGGTCCTCTTCTTCCTTCTGAAGATGAAAACCCTAAGTTTGCACAACTATATATTGTTGATTCAGCTAATGAAGTCAAAAGTAGAATTAATGTGTTTGATCGTGAAGGCGATAGTTCTCTTGAGCCTGATCCAGAAATAGTAGCCAACCTGATTGATATGTTGAATAGGCATCATCGTTTGGTACACAAATATAGAATTGCTCGCCAAAATTTGTCTTCTCCTGATGGGCCAAAGGTTTCTATCCGCTTCTTAGGAAATGATGGCGGGCCCCACGGCACGCGTTTTTCTGGCCCAACGGCCTCTGAGGTGGCTGCTGTGATTGTTGGTGATCTTACTCCTGATCGCAAGAAATTTGATGTGGTTGTAGAGACACATGCTGGTATGTTGGAGCACGTATCTTCTCTCAATTCTAACCTTATGAATCTATAATACCCCTTGCTTTTTCTATATGGGGATAAAAGTTATCATTTGGGTATTAAATATGTCAACAATGATGATGATTTTTCCAGTCTGAATGCACGTGGTGTTCTGTTTGAGGAGACACCTGATACTGGTGCTATTGTGCCTCAGCGTTCTAAAGTGCACTACTAGGGAAAACCTTATACATCGGAGCTTACTAGTAGCTGTTTTTAAAAGACAACACTGCTACTAGATATTAGTAGCGCTCGACAGAAGCAAGCGTTGTTACTATGATCTTACCAGTAGCGCTCTCGTTACAAAAGACGCTACTACTATAACTGCCATACCGTTGGCGGCAGGCCAGACATATTAGTAGCGCTCGTTTACAAAAAGCGCTACTGCTATTGCTAAATTGACCAAAAGTTTAGTCCCACCTCGCTCTGCGAATAAAATATTTACCAGCTTAAATATGGTGCTTCCCAAACTATCACAACCAATTGGTCTTCATTGAACTATATGTGTAGGATCTATGGCAATATGAATCCTCGCCTGTACCTATACAGGCGAGGATTCATACTGACAATTTAGATTCTATACAAAAAGATCAATGATGACCAATGCATTTTTTAATTTGATGTCTGTTTTACATGCTAATGATCATAGCCTTAGTAGTAGTGCTAGTTTAGAAAAAACGCTACTACTAATGATTATAGCAGTAGCGCTTTTTACGGGCCAGCACTACTACTACGAGTATCTTATCTTACCCGCGTGCGGCCTCACTGTCCCCTCACACTCTCATTGCTCGCCCACTCCGGCCGCCGCGCGCCGTCGCCCACTCGCCCACCTTTCCGCCCTCATCTCCCCTCCCTCTCGCCGCCCTCCTCCTCTCCCCTTCGATCCCGTCGCCCTACCTCCATCATC